>NC_060064.1:24794450-25099888 GCF_020283565.1 Trifolium pratense | reverse complement strand
TGAGTAACCTTGAAGCCAGGATTCGTAGCTTTTGCGTCTGAGAAACTCAGATTCTGAATTTTTTGGTGGTAGGTATGCTTTTCATTACTACCCATAAATTCTTCTCAATTTTCCAATACAAACAATTACTACTACAAAGATTATACGCTTCTTCTTCCTTCTTCATTACTAGACATCAACTCAACTTCAATTTTTTTTCTGAGAAAGAATTTCTTTGCATTTGTTTTCAGATTTGGTGAATCTGCATATCTCTTTTTATTTATTTTTGCCATTAATCTATCCAAACATAAATTGATTATGTTCAACTCAATTTTACCAAAATCAATTTGTCAAACTCAATTCTATTAAAATCAATTCTATCCGAACCAAACACATATCCAACTGATTCTGCACTAAAATTAATTAATCATTATTGAATGGTTGTAACAATATCTGGGTACTGACATGCATTTATTTGATCAAAAGTGCTGACATAAGTGTTTCTTCAATTCTAGAAGTTACAAAATTTAGTAATAAATGACGTAGTAGTAGTTTTTCAAATTATTTCAAAATTGATATTTAATGTGTCAGATTAATTCATTTATGTGTCTTATTCCTTTTAAGAGTTCCAGTTATTGGCAGAGTTTTACAAACCACGGTTAACTCGTGAACCTTTACTATTTTTTTGAATGGTAGTAACAAACTAACAATAGATCTGGGTACTGACATGCATTTAGCGGTTAAAACTTCATTTTTAAGCTTCAAATTTTAGTCCTACATTTTAAATGTGTCCTGGATGCACCAAAATTGTCCACATCGCTTGGTAATCGAGTTTAAAAGTAATTTATATACAACACTCACACACCTTTTTAAATCATTGAGATGCATTTTCTACAAAAAATAAAACCGTGACGAGTTAACTCCAAAACAGACAATCTCTCGAAAATGTGGACTTGAGATTGGATCGGAACAACATATATTATAATGTTTTTATTAATGGAGTTAAGTTGAAAGGACTATCAACCTTTAATTTTATTTTTTTAAATAGTGAAGAACCAGTAAGGTTTGGCCTTGCACATTGAATATATCATTTTTTTTTTGGTAAATACATATTGAATATATGTATTGGCTATATAGAAGAAAATTTCATTCAAAAAGTGTTAATAGCATGTATTAGGCTATCGGGTTGACATTGTATAGCTTTGAATGTGCTTAGCTCACTGGTCACAAGACACGTCTCATGTTGCTTCCTATAAAAATTTACTTCATCCGTCCCTAATTATAAGCACTCTTTCAAACATAAAATTTGTCTTTAAATATAAGCCAATTTTCAATTTTCTAGATACATTTATTATTACTTTTTCAAACATAACTCTACTTTGCATTGGAATCCGTAAAGTCAACTACAAATATATTTTTTCACCAAGGACAATTTAGTAATTAGCACACATTAATTACACTACCAACTTTTCTTAATATGCGTAAAAAAACATTAAGAGGTGCTTATAATAAGGAACGGATGGAGTAACATATACCACTTCAAAGTTCAAATGAAATGCAGATAAAGTCAACAATAGTATAGGTTCTTATTCTATAGAAACATAAAAATATAGTAGCTCATTCATTCTTTTATTTTTTGCCAATGTAGCAAGAACAAAGAATTTTATTTTTTTTACTAAAACAAAGAAAGTTGAATAGGAGAGGTCTCCAACTCCTACAATGAAAATAATAATAAAGGCAAATCATATTGTTACAATATAATAATAAAAACATATGACATCTGTTTTTTTTTTATTTCAAAATAACATTACTCTATTATAAATGGCATATATAATAGTATGTACCAAGACATTCTCTCCAATACATCACAAATTTAACAACCAACAACGTGTATAGCACGCACCTATTATATGACTAAACATATGTATAAACAAATACTGTATCAATAATTTCATTTGATTTTTGCTTAAAAAAAATTTAATTTGATTTTCTACTAAAAAGGAGTAATAATATTTTAATTTTATTTAAAGGTATTTCCAAATACTCCTTCAATAAAAAAGCTGGGGCAGTGGCATTTCCAAATAATGCCACATTGCAAAAGTGCTAATGGGTCAAAATGAAACATAGTTGATTAGATTCCCTCGAGATGTTGAAAAGTACTACTATGATCGAATGGTTATGATTTGAGACAGAAAAACGGGCCTCGTGAATCGTGTGGTTCAAATTTTGGATTGGAGGAACACGCTCCTCTCTGATTGTGCGGGTCCCATTTGGTTATGGTGTTTAACTATTGTTTCATCTACGTCTTAGCATCGGCAATTTCGATCGGATTCGAGTTTCTAATCATCAAATCAATAAAAACCTTAACCATAATTCAAGTCTTTCAGCTTGAGCTCGTCCACTGTTTTCTTCTCATTTTCTGTCAGTAGAACACCGATAGCTTGTTGAGCAATCCCTGGATCTATGAGATTTCAATACTCCTTCGACCTTAAAAAATTCTTCATGAGCATTGCCATATGGTCATAGTGCTCACCCAATTTTGGAATTGCAGGTTGCATGAAGTTGTCATCCGTGGTTGTAGTTATTATTGAAGTCTACTGCTTCTCTTTACTACTACACACCTAGCTCTAATGCCAGATGTTAACACAAAAAATTAAAAGTTTGGAAATGGAAGGAAAAATGCAGCATATTTCTGCTTATTATTCACTGAGTAATTAAAAGGCCAAGTTTATAGACTTAGCACTACAACTGTCTATCTAATAAATAGGAAACTAATCCACACACTAACAAAATATCCTAAACGTGTGCAAGAGAATAGGAACAAAATAAAGAAACAAACTGCTAACAGATACTAATAATTTAAATTCAAATTAAGATTGACTTATTCAACAAGGGGACATAGAACCAAAAAATTGACGTTTCCAAAATTGTCATGACACTAAATGTCACCAAGTTAAACTCTGCACATCAAAATAGCTTAAAATCCAACGGCACATGGTGTGTTTGACTCAGAATACTATATCCATTTGCTACCAAACTTACTGGAACCAAAAGTACTCTTCTTGATACAAAGTATTGATAAGTTGTTCCTTGAGATCTTCTCCAAATTATCCAGAAAATCACTATATCATAATGACTATTTTGAATACCATTTAGTCTAGTCTATTTTTTCCTTTTGAAAATATTACCAAAAAAATTCCTGATACCAATCCTTTAATTGCGGGGTAGGGTTAGTGAGATTATAGATTAAATCAGAGTCATCCCCTCAATTACCAGTCAACAACCTGTGAAAATCAGTATGAGTGACAATCTCATTAAAATCACCTAACATTAACCAAGACTCTTAAATTGTACCAGCAATATGAAAAAGCTTATTCCAAGTATCAGTTCTATCATTCTCCCGCTAGCTAGCATAAACGACAGTAAGGAGCCAATGATCAACGTCATTTTCTTTAACTCGGACGTGAATGAAATGAAAATTAGTTGAAAGGGGCAAGTTGAAGTATAACTAGTTGGTATATATTTGGATGTTTGATTTATTGTTGGTTGGTTCATCTGATTGCTTGATATGGCTATGACTCATTCTTTGGTTGTTCGTGTTCCTATTGGTTCTGGTATTGATTGTGTATATCCATATGGGACTACTTCACGAGTATTTGATCTTGTTGAGTAGTTCCAAACATTTCTTGCCACTCAGCCACATGCAACATTTGTCTCGTCTATTAAAGGTTTAACTTCCTCTAACTTGTCATGCATCTCTTCTTCCATGAAGCTTGGGACACGGCTGTGTCAAGCCCCATACGGCCGTGTCAGACCCTGCAGTTCAGTTTTGGCAGTTACAACTCGTTTTTCTTCCCTTTATGATCATAAAACTCCATTAAGCTCATCTTATCACTTGGATACGAAATTCTCAGCTTGTAGGCCTATATAAAGGCTTCATTTCACTTGTAAACACATCATGCAGGCTTTGTAACAATTCCAATAATCAAATAAAAGTTTCTTTGTTATTTCTTTGTGTTCTTGTTACTGTTCTTGTTTGAGTTCATATTCATATATTGATATAGTGTTACTATGTCAAGGTGTGAGTAGTTCACCCACACCTTGAGGTTATGGTGATCATTCCATGGCCTACTCTCTTAGTCCTTTCCATGTGTGTGATTGGTTTATCGCTATTTTTGCGGTTGTTCTTCATTAAAACCTTAGAGTATTGGGGAACATCGAAAGGTGAAATCAATGCTTGGATCCTCTACACTACAGATTGGTAACCAACATTCCGGGGAACATCGAAATTAAGGTGAAACTGACGCTTTGGGGTGTCTTGGTGTTTGTTTATGGTCTAGTGATACGAGTAACGACCATGGCGATAAAGGAAAGTTATTTACACTGCACTAAGGTATCTTTTACTTGCTTTTAAAAAGATAGGTTTTCACACAATATGAATTCATGTGGAAGGAATTAGGAAACTGTGCTAGGAATGTGATCCATGACCTTAAGGCCTTTTATAATATAAGAAAAATAATCATTTGCTTGCTTGCTTCATCATTACTTTTCCATAACAACTCTCAACTCATACCAACATAACATGATATAATATCTCTCTATCTATCTATCTATATATATATATATATAAACCCACTTGGGTTGGTGCATTGGTATTGGCTTGGGACCTGGGAGTGTGCTCCTCTTGAGGTCTGAGGTTCGATTCTCTCTGGCGCCAATTTGGGTGGGCTAATTTAGTTTCTTCAAAAAAAAATATATATATATATATATATCTGTGTGTGTGTCTGTCTGTATAATGAAATGTGAAAGATGAAGGTAAGAAGGAATGAACGATTATTTGCGTCACAAGTTATCCAACTAACCTTGTGTTAGGAAGTAATTAACTACGGCCATAATTGTTTTGTCTCATAGTTTGTTAGGATTAGTTTCACTTTATAACTCCGTTTGGCCAGACTTATTTACGATCTAAAAGCTACTTTTGAAATAATGTTGAAATTAAAATAAGAGCTTTAGAAATAAAGTCAAAGTCGTTTGGTTTTATTTTATTTTTTTTGGCATTTTAAAGCTATTTTTAAGTTAAAAGGTGTTTGGTAAAATATTTTTATAAAGCTTTGATTTTATCATGAAGGATTAAATAAAATTTTATCACGAAGGATTAAATAAGTTTTTAGTAGACATAAATATATCATTTTTTTTTAATCTCTTTGAAAAATTTCAGCAAGTTTTTTGCCTCCAAATTACCTCCTCTCACGAGAGAAAATATTTTTGTGAGAGATTCTTATACTCTTTAAAAAATGTAAAGACTACACGTGATTAACTTAAAAACAAGGATCAAAAGTCATGATAAAAAATACTTTGGAACTAAAATAATGTGGGTTTACGACAATACTGCTGAAGAATAAAAAATAATATAAAAAATATGTAAAAATGTGATCAGTGAGGTTCGATCAGGTGACTATGAAAATTAAGCTCCGAGAAGTAATTTATTTCAAAGTAGTTATCAACTCCTTTTGTTCAAAGCTCCTTCTATTCAGTTTTTTACATATTAAAATAAGTACTTTTTTCTATTAAGGGTCTGTTTGGTAAAAATAAGCTATAAGCTAGCTGATAGCTGAAAAGCTAGCTTATAGCTGAAAAGCTAGCTTATAGCTGATAGCTGAAAAGCTAGCTTATTGAAATTAAAGTGTTTGGTAAAATTAGCTTTTAAAGTGGTTATTAAATATAAAATTACATAATTGATAGTGGGTAGTTTATTTTTTAAAGTGGGTAGTTATTAAATTAAAGGGTAAAAATGGAATAAAGTGTAAAAAACTATAAGCTATAAGCTCAAATGCTACTTGAAATAGCATCTGAAAAAAAGCTATAAGCTAGTACAAAAAGCTTGTTACCAAACACCTCTAATTTTTTGAAACAAGCTTCTAAGCTCATATAATAAGCTATAAGCTAGCTTATTTGTGTTACCAAACAGAGCCTAAGTACTTAATTTATATTACTATTGTGTTTAGCCTACCTTCTACTTAAAAATATAAAAAAATTAAAAAAAAGTCCGGCCAAACGGTACCTATAATATCTAATCAAAGTGTATCAAACAATATTTTACCGTAAAAAAATATATATTCCTACGGCTATTTTCTGCTTCTTGCGCTCATATATTCTCTAATTTCTCTGCAACAATGGTCCATGAGATTTGTCTTTTCACATGAAATACTAGATAAATAAAAAAATAATTAATGGTAGGTAAACAATAATAAACTCTAATTTTTTTTTGACACACAATAATGAACTCTAATTAGAAGCATTATATTTTATGTGAGATCTATTTTTTTTTAATAATAATATGTGAGATCTATTATGAGCTAAAGGGACAAATGATACATTAATGTACTTTAAGAGACAATATATAAATATTCTAATTTTTAAAAAGTTTTCATGCAACAACACAATTATTAAATAATATTTAATTGACATAAAAATTGCATGAGGTTTTTTACACTATAAGTGATCAAACAAGGTTATATTTTGTTACAAGAAAAAAAATGGCTGAATTTCTCAAATCTGTTTTTATAGTGACCCTTTTTGTTTCTCTATTTCTAGTTGTAATCAAAGGTGCAGGTAAGCTCATTCTAATTTTTATTTTTTCCTTATCTTATACACAATTGTTCACAATTTTTTATTAATATTCTTGTATTCTTTGTTTACATTACAGAAATGGAATGTGTTAGAAAAGAAGATTGTTACGAAAAGCTTCCATATCTTCGTCGTATAAGAATGATTTGCGTAAAAGGTTATTGTAAATATAGAGCCCGTTTAGAATAGCTTATTTTTGAGCTTATGTTAAACAGTTTAGACAAATAAATAATTTTTTATGTATTATTACTATTTTTAAAATTGCTACTTTTAATTCTTAACGCCGGCTTATTCGGCCATCTAGTGTGATTATATTGGATCTCGTATGATATTAAGGGATTAAAAGTAAGAACTTTTTGAATTTGCAGGTACTTATTCCAAACTAAAACACTTACAGAGACTAAATAAAAAAATTGTACAATTACAGTGTCCAAAATTATTTTTAAACCTATCTTTATGTGTATACCACTTTAAATGACGCAAAATGTATTTCACCCCATGTTAATTTTTTGTGAGTTTCTCTTGTATGAATTATACACATGCTATCCTTAGAACGAGACTAGGAGAGTAGATCGAGGTGTTTGTTCAAGAAGATATATAAAGTAGAAAATTATTCTTTCACCTATGTTTTGGTGTTCTTGAAACCTTGTTGGATAATTGTTTACGTTTAAATTGGGTTGTAACTTGTAAGGCTTTGGATTTTTGATAATGTGATATTGAGAAAACATTACATATATTATTTTATTATGAGAATAATTGTAAGGCTCTAAGTAGTCAGAATATTTTATTTTGTTAAAATGGCAAATCAAAGTATCAAACCATGTAAAAGGAACTCCAGTTTGGATCTAGTTTAAAAATCCAACTGCTAATTCGGGTTAGGTCAAACTGCCAATTTCTAGGTTGGGTTGGGTTGGGGGTTGATGTTCGAGGATTATTGTAATTTTCTAAATGATGGTAGTAACATTAATGTCATGAGTGATCCATGGTTGAGGAACAATTTAATTGTCCAACAATTAATGATTCCTAACACAAAAACAATGGATATCAGGATATGGGTAAAATTCATTCAGTTTTTTCCAAAGAGGTGGTGAATTCTATTCTTGTTGTCCCGTTGTTAGACTTAGTACGAGAGGACAAACTGATTTGGAGCCAAGAAAGTGATGGGGTGTACTCGCCTCGGTACGACCGGGATATCATAAACTCATGAAGGAGAGACATTTAGGATATAGGCCGAGGAAAGGTGAGTATTGGGGTTGTTTATGAAAAATACTTATGCCCCGAACACTTATTATGAAGAATTTGTAAGGAATGCTTACCGACCGGAACGTGCTTGAGAAACCGTCATGTCCAATGTCCGGTTGAGTGCCCTTTATGTTTATGACATTGTGAAGAAGATTGGCGTGTGTTATTTGATTGTAAAGCCATTAGAGAAGCTTGGAATACCATATGGGGCTGTACCAAACCATACATTCACGCATGAACAATTTTGATAATGCTAGAGACTTAGTTTTTGACATTTGCAGGAAGGAGAACAAATCAATTAAATGGCACAACAAGTTGGAATGTAAGCGAAGAACAACAACAAGAACAGCAGGCCAATACGCACAACAGTGGCTGCAGCCACCTCCCGACTACTTAAAATGCAATGTTGACGCAAACTTTTATGACATAGCTGAAGCAACGGGATGGGGTGGTGTTTACTTGATCACCGAGGCCGCTTTATACTATAGTTTGAACTAATCTCATGAATACCAAACTCACACATTGGAGGGAGAAGTCACGACAATTATGGAAGCAATTGAAGTAAAGATGCAAAGAGGCTTATTCCATGTCTTTCTTTAAAGTGACTCAAAAATTATGGTTGATGTTATGGAGTATCTTAGTTTAGTATTTTGATTTCTCACATTATGTTTATTATCGTTGAATAACAACTTTGAGGTCAAGTTTGTTAAGGGACAAACAAATATGGTTGTTTACTTCTTAGCAAGGACTTAATGTGAAGGAATCAACTCTGATACGTTGTTCCTTAATACGTTGATTCCTATTCTATGTCTAATCACCGTATTTTCGAGTTGATTCCTTGTTGTATTGATACTTATTTGATTAATGAAATGCGTTAAGTTTGCTTTTGTCAAACAAAAAAAAAATCCTATGTGATTTTTCTTCAATTTAATGTATGTGTGAACTATATTTATTCCCATGTGAACCCACTCTCCATTAATTTTCATTTTTTGTCTGTAAAATATAAAAATATCTTCTTCAAATGAAAACATAACACTAGTGGTACATTATTTTGCTCTTTTTATTAAAAGAAAGTATCTCATCCTCTAATTAAACATTAAAATATGTCATTTTTTCAAGGTAAACAATTACCTTTCTGTTGTTAATTTTCTAACCATTTTTTCTCAATGCTCATGCCAAGGTCTCAAGATTATGTTAGATTTCTGTTTGTTATAATTATGTTGGAACTTTGAATAGTATAACCATAGATACAAATTATAGCATATCTACATATTAAATGCTAGTTCAAACTTCAAACTGTACCTTTAGGATTCGAGAAACTATACATTTTAAAAAAAACATGATTGGTTATAACTTATAAATTTATCAGTAATGCAGTGTAGATTTTAAGCGTGTCACGAAAAAATATGCAGAATTATGCAGGTGAGTAAAGATGTGGCTGGCGAGGTTCACAGGATTGTGGTGTTAATTACAGCATGAAGATAAGACAGATGAAAAACTAAATGCTGATTCGCAATTAAAGTAACTAACTGTTGAAACTTTTCAAAGTTCTAAGACTGGTAGTAGCAGATTTTAACTACATGAAGCATAAAGAATGTACAATTCAAAATGAAACGATCGATCCTAAAGTAAGCAATTCAAGCATCTTCACTCTTCAGCATCTTCTTGAGCAACCAAGTAGAGGCTTCCATCAGGCCCCATCACCTTATACCTACGCAGAATCAAGAACATGTAATCAAACTGAATGATTCCAGCTCTTATCCACATTGCATAGCGGCTATAGGAGCGCTATAGCATAGTAGAATAGTAGAATTTGAACAAAACATTATCCTATTTGTGGTAAGCTAATTAGTAGAAAATATAATCAAATAGAGGCAGTAGCAGCGCTATAGCTCTGCGCTCTGCTATGCAGCGGAATTTGAACACACTGTTATTTTCTGTGATCCGTGATTGACAACACTGCCGCTCACGTTAATAACTCGAGAAACCAAATAAGATAAAATAATGGCTATAGAGTATGCCTAAACATAGTTGATTAATTGATTACCTTTCAAGGATAAACTTTCCTTCTTTGTACTTCTGAGACTTATCATAAGCAGTTTCCTAAAAGGAAATAAAATATAAATTATAGGTAGACAAAATAAATCGAAAATCGTGAGATTTAATAACTGGTCCTTACATATTTCCATCCAACAATGGACCCACACGTAACACAGAATATGTCGACGACAGTGTGCAATCCAGTGATCATCATCCGATTTTCTTTCTCTCCGACGGTGACATTCACACTGTTACAGCATGGATTAACGAGAAGTTATTTCAAGGACTCATCATACACAACCGAGTCTTAAGTTGTGATGTTGATTTCCATCCAATAGCAATAGCACTATTAGTATATTTGTACACTCAACAATCAGATATTGCGAACATAAAAGTATTATCAGTTCACAATGGCACTTCATAAAGTGAGAAAGTGAAATAACACTTACACGTTATCAAAAAGATAAGCCTTCCCATACCTGCAATGGAAAGACTAAGAGAAAACGAGGGTTAGATCGTCAGAGGGTTATGATTTTTACTTATGCATGTAGTTTGCAAAAGCCGTAATCAATACAGAGAACACTTACTTTTTAAAGTTTCAAATCAGTGCATTCAATACCAATCCATACGCAGATAACCAACCACTCAAAAGACAAGGATTCATGGATTTTCAATACAATACTAGATTTATAATTCAATAAATTCATGATTTATAGAATTTGAATACAATGATAGATTTATTGTTTAAACAAATTCTGATAGGGATTTTAAATGACAAGGATCTATTTGAAAAATTCTTTCAAACATGTCATCTAAAATTTGTCCATTTTTGTTTCTAATTCGTATATTTAGTTATTTACTGCCATGCCATGTTTCAGTTTGTACTAATTGCAATCTTTCTAAGAAAGAAGTAAAACTATATCGTTATTGAATGAAGAAAATCATCTGTGCAAGGAAACATTTTTATTAGAAACATCACTATTTGATCTGAAAAAAATAACACTATAATGACAATATTGCAATTATGAACTAGTACAGTGGCAGTTGACGAAACTTGAAGTGACGCTTAATTACTCCAATGCAAATATAATTAGTCAGACAGGGGAACCTTCTATATCTGAAGATTTACATGATAACAGAATAAATTATCAACCTAGCACAAAAAGAAACAAGGATGGATACATGAAATGACATGCCACATCACAATACCAACAAGGAAAATTTCCATATACAAGAACATGACATGAAAATATCGTATATACATAAGAAACACTAATCAATGAAATGAATAAATAAGTACAATTGAAAGCAATAAGTAGAACATCGATATGTATATGGAAATTGGAACTATTTCTAAATAGACACAAGAGTTACGGGAAATGAATGCACTCACGAGACAAGATAGGATGACAGTGAAGACTGTATCGATTAAGTTAGGGTAGCGCCTACTGCAGAAAAGATGGTAACTAAAGACTTACATTAAGTGGCTTGGACACATGGAGAAGACTAATAGAACTTAGAAGCTTTAATAAGGTGGAAACTAGTTAGAGGAAACCAAACCAATAAGAATTTGGATGTAAGTGTTCTGTTTCAAGACATGATTTATGATAGGACTTCATGATAATATTTGATCCATACAATTGAATCCATTATTTCACTGACATTATTTGATCCATACACTGTCATTGTAAATGAGTTTTACACCGACATCCAACAGGAGTCCTCTATTTTTCCATGTCATAAATTAACTTTAAAACACATATACAAAATTAGAGAAGTTTAATGGAAGTCAAATAACAGAATAGTAAAACTTCATCAGATATTAGTATAAAACTAGTTTACATTAAGCGTGTATAGTTGTTTAGAGATTACATTCCGAATGTTCATATCGGAAATGTATCACAATGGCATAAATCTATAGAAATGTCACTACCTATGAAGCACAAACACTGACAAGGACACCGGACACGAATGCGGACACGTCGACACCGATATTAATTTAAGAGAATGACATAATTCAGTGTAATCACAAGTGTTGCTATCGTGTCGGTGTCCAAAACTTAGTGTCTGATGACATCGGGACACGCCTAGTCTGAGGAGTATCCACGTGCTTCATAGGTCACTACTCCATAAACCCAACATGTCCATTTTTTCTATATTCATTCTAATACATTTCTCTTACCATAATCAATCAGTAAAAAACATAACAAAAAATCCTAATACATGAAATAACTATACATCAAAAACCAAAATTAGTAATAAATTCACAAGTTTGAGGGAAGGAAAAATGAAAACCTTGGAAACGATATCATCAGCAAGGGCAAAAGGTGTCTGGCAATGTTTGCAGCTATAGAAGTTTCCTTCAAGAGTGATAGTGAAAACTCTTCCCATGTCTTCTTTTACATCAATTAATCAACTATAAACCACAAAAAAAAAAAAAAAAAACAGTTAACAAACAATTTCTTGAGAAAACTAGTATATGAAAAAGGAAAGAAAAAATCACCGACCCAGAAATTTGAATGAGAAAACAAAGAGAACCCAGATAGTATAATCGGAAAAGAATGAATATGGTAAAGTAAAAATACGATCTTGAAAGCATGCAATGTAAAGGAAACGCCAAGAAAATAGTATATATTTTATATTCTAAAAAGAAAAATGATAATTTGAAAATGAATGAGAAAAAGGGTTTGATTGTGATGTTTGTTACCGAGGCGAGAGAGAAAGCAGAAAAGGGGTATGCTATGAATGAAGCGGAGCAAGGAATGGGTGTGAAATTTTGAGTTTGTTTATTAATTGCGAATATAATGTGAAATGAGAAACTACACTTTGTTTGTGAATATATGTCCTTGTGCCCCAAGATACCCACTAATATTGTGTACCATGCTATTTTTTTTTATTTTTTATTTTTTATTTTTACCTATAACTTCCGATATTTCCACCGTGTTACTCGTACTAATCTTTTTCCAAAAATATGTGAATCACATAAAGTAAATTTTCTCTCATAATTCAACTTTTTATATCGACCATGCTATATATTTCGGGTCTAAATTTTTTTATTTTATCCTTATTCATAGTTATATACTATTATTAAAAAGAGTAAACAGCCGCTTTCGTCCTTGAAAGTGTCGCTCGCTATCATAATAATCTCAGAATCAATAAAAAACATTTAAGAGTCCCTAATTCAAACTTCCGTTATTCAGAATCGTTCCTGACGTTATCTCTTGACCAAATTCTGTTTGTTTTTTATAATGTGTATCAAAATTTGACACATTGAATTGGACCAATATGTGGCAATTTTTAATTCAAATTTCACTACCACCTAGTCAAGGATCAAATTGACACTGAAAATCAATTTTTTTTTTTAAATAAACACAAATACAATAAATATTTTGAAATTAATCCAAAAACCATCAACTCATCTCTTGCCAATAATTCATCAAAAATGTAGTAGTTAACAATTTTTAAAAATACAAATAATATGTATTAAAAATAACAAACTAATGCATAAAAAATACACCATTGGAGAACAAAGGTATACTTGAAGTCCTCCAGGTTTTGCATCAAACCCCATATTCATCTTCGCTTGATAACAATCCTTGGAACCAAGTTTTTGAACAAGTTGGAGTCAAAAGCAATTGAGGAAAATATGACATTTTACTTCAACAATCTACAAGGTTTCCTCTTGATTTCACAAGGCATCTTAGTAGGTTTAGTACCTACCTTTCTTCCATTTTCATAAATTTATCAAGCATGTTGTTGATTCCAGTTTCAGGTTTAGATGGATCTTGTCATGAAGGTTTAGATATCGCCATATTCTAGTTTTAGTCAAAGCTCATATCTATGCAACAATGGGGAAATGATAGTTAGGTTGTTTTCAACTTGAAGAAAATTGGGAAGATGATTGTGTTAACTATCATTTTGGTCCTTGCAAACATGGATAATCAAATTGGCAATAAGAAATGCCACATATTGGTCCAACGTGTCAAATTTTAGGACACATCATCAAAGTCAAACAGAAAATGGTCAAGGGATAACATCAGAGACGATTTTGGCTAACGGAAGTTTGAATCAGGGACTTTTAAATATTTTTTGTTGATTCAAGGACTATTATGACAGCGAGTGCCACTTTCAGGAACGAAAATGGTTGTTTACTCTTATTAAAAGTAAATTTTCGCAATGGTTGAAATTAATTAATTAATAAGATAGTTATTATAATATATTATGTTACCTTTTCTCCTTGTAGACGGATTTGAACCCTAAATTTTAAACTCTTTAATTCTTAGTTCAACTACTTAACCAACTGATGACATTCAGTCATTTGTTATTTTTAATTGTAATTTTAATGTTTTTTAGTTAGTTTTAAGGAGTTTTACATGATCAAAGAGAAAAATATTTGAAGAAATTGACACCTCGAAGAGTTGAAGATAAACACCAAAGGAGAAAAATAACTTACAAAGTTCTAAATCGGTCATTTATTATTTTTTTAATAATAGTATCTAATAAGTACTCAATCTCTCTAACCCAGCATCTCTTAAAAAGTTCTAAATCAGTCCCACTAATAACTCTATATCTCATCAATAATACTACATCTTTATAAGTATGTCCAACAAAAATATATTATAATGAGGAGAGAGAGGGTACCTATTTGAGAAACGGTACCTATTAGGTACTCAATAGGTTTTGCTCCAATAGTATTACCTAATAAATACCTATATAAATATTTAATAGGTACTACTATTGGAGATGGTCTTATGAGCAACATTCACTCTCTTATTAGTTAGAATTAATTAATGTGAGTTATGCATCTAAAAAAGAATTAATGTGAGTTTTTTAACTTTGAAACTGAGTGATACATAAAGCGACAAAACTTACATACACTTCACCAATTAGAGAGTGAATATTATTAATAGAAAATTGTGTTAACTACTTAACTTCCATACATATTATAAGAGAAATGATATTTGTACATCCAATTTTAGACAACATTTGAGATAACTTTCTCTCTCACACTCTCATTATGAATCTTACTCTCTCTCCTAATCACTTTTTTTAATGTTTTTGTCCCAAAAGATAAAGGGAAAAAATGTTGTCCCAAAAGTTGTCCAAAAAATTGTTGTCCAAATAACACTTCTCTATTATAATGTGCAAAAGTTATCAAGAGTCAAAATTCTCTTCATTTTTATCTTTTTCATTTCTTTCATTATTATATAGTTTTAGAAATATAAATGTAAAAATATGATATTAAATGAGTTTAATTGTTGTGCACCGTCGGTGTAAATATTTTTTACACATACATCCAATGACGCGTTGCCACATCATTTAATGAATGTAACACATCATGCATTTTTAATGACCATACATGATGTGTGTGTCGGTATATTATTGGACGCATGTGCAAAATAATTTTACACTGACGGTGCATATAAATTAAATTAAAATAATTTTACACCGACGGTGCATATAAATTAAAAATTTAATTTATATGCACCGTCGGTGTAAAATTATTTTGCACATGCGTCCAATAATATACCGACACATCATGTATGGTCATTAAAAACACATGATGTGTCACATTCATTAAATGATGTGGCAACGCGTCATTGGATGTATGTGTAAAAAAAATTTACACCGACGGTACACAACAATTAAACTCATGAAAATCATGAAAAATGGAGAGGATTCAAACTGTACACATCATAACCGTATAAAACTATAGTAGTTAAGAAAAAAAATAAAAATGGAAAATGGAGAGGATTCAAACTCTACACATCATAACTGCAATTGTAAAAAACCATTTTTTTTTCTTATGAATCCCTTTACGAAGAAAAGTACTATCAGTTTTAGGATTGAATGTTTAAAACGTGGAGCAATTTTATTTTGAGAATTATTTTTGTCACCCTATTCATTTGCTCGCGCGCCCTACAAATTTACTAAAATACATCTGTCCACTACTTGAGTAGCGGATACATCCCAAAAACACCAGATTCTTATTTTAAAACACCCACTGCTTAAGTAGCGGACGACATATTCAAAATTTCTCATTTTTATAACGCCCGCTATTTAAGTGATGGAGGGGTAAAAATGTAAATCCGTAGGACGCGCGAGAAGTATGTAAGATGGTAAAAGAAATTGTCTTTTATTTTTGTCAATAAACATTGAGCAATATTGACTTCGAACATATATATAACAAATGATTGGATATAGTCACCGTACAAAATTGCTGAAAAATTCTCTTCCCCACCTTACATATTTTTTCTACCCCTCAAAAATCCAATTTTACCTTTGAATAAAATTATGCTTTAGAACGCGTTTTTCGAAGTTTCTAGTTCAAATTTTGGAAAAATTCGGAAAACACATTCCAAAATTTGTATTTAAGGAAATTAAAAATTCAAAAAATGCGTTCCGAAATTTTTATTCAAGGATAAAAACGGAAATTAGGAGGGAGAAAACTGAAAAGATATGCGGGGGAGGGGGAAGAGAATTTTTCAAAATTGCTTAGCCCCATGTGTTTTTAGGCCCATGTATATATCAAACATGAATCAATTTTTGTTGTTGTTGAATTAGACATCAAGCACCTTATTCTTAACATAACGTTTCCACAACAAAGCAACGAGAAAAGAATGAATAAACATAGAATATATGTGAAAACTATTTTTTTTTTTTTGACAAAATATGTGAAAACTAATTAAACACATAAAAGTTTTTTTTTTTTGAACAAGTTAAACACATAAAAGTTAAATGCTGCAAGCAAATATTGTGGCACACTAATAGTTTGAAAGAGTTGGATACATCTCACTTGAAGATGAGCTGAAACTAGAACTTGATTTGGAATCTAAAAGTTCCTCCGCGGGTCAAGAATCTTGTTTGGCGGATATGTCGACAATGCTTTTCTACTCGTACTAATCTTCGCAATAGAGGTGTTAATTGCACGACTGTTTGTGCTCTGTGTAACGAGCATGAAGAGGACAGCCGACATATTTTCTTTTGTTGGGGAGTTCGGGGGAGTTCGGGGGAGCTCGGGAGAAACAATGAGTCAATGCTCCAGGACCACTAGAGAGGGAGACGCCACATCCCAACCCAAAACCTTAAGGTGTTAGGTTAATGGGTCACCTCTCTTATAAATCCAACATTCTTCCTACACATAGTCGATGTGAGACTTAAACACTCACACTTGAAACCCAACATTCTCCCCCAAGTGTGAGTTCCCCCACATACTATAGTTGATCCAAACCAGGATCCCGTCCTGCTCCCCCACCAAGCCGAAGCTAGGCTCTGATACCACTGTTAGGAAATAACAACACTAAAGAAAAAAAATAAACACAATCAAAACACAAGAATATGATGTTGAAACTCCAAACCGGAGAAAAAACCACAAACAGTTGTCTAAACAGACAACTAGAGAAAAATCACTATGTGAAAATTATTACAACACACAGACTTCTCTCACTCTCACCCCAATGCCCCAATACAACCACACTCTCACAAAGCAAATATTTAAACTAAGAGTCAGATATAAGCTTAAAGTGCTACTGACTGGTGCAATTACAAACAAAGAACTTAGGTCCATTATATAGCTTTGATTTCCTCCTTGCTTCACAATTCTAAGCGATGTGGGACTTTCAATAGCTATTTTTTAACCTCATTCTTTATTTAAGAAACTAGGCGATGTGGGACTTGACAATCAACCCCAACATCTTTGACTGTCTGGGGAGTAGCAACATATGGAGTATGTGTAATTTTAATCATGTAATTTCTGCTGGTCTGCAACATTATGCAGGTGCTTTAGAACTGATTTTTGAAGTCATACAGCGGCTGAATGTTGACGAGGCAGCGTTAATGGCCTGCATTATCTGGAGCATATGGAAGGTTAGTTGTGATTTATCGCAAGGGGCTGTTGGAACGTAAATCGATCCATGTTGGCGGTCTGTTCATTTGCCAATTTTCAAACCTTGGTTGGGCTCGCAGATGTTCACTATGCTCATGCTTGAGGATAATCTGTTAGACTCGATTAGGTTGATTTCATTTATGTTGATTTATATATTGTATCATCTGTTTCAGTTGGGTAAAGTTTTATGTCCCCAATTTTTTTTTTATCTTGTACTGTTTTTTTTTCTTCATTTTATTATATATTATTAAACTATGATAGACGATAAAAGTATTTAAGTGTGCCTTAATTGATATTTCTAAAGTTCCTTTAATACATGCAATTCTCTTATTAATTTTTTTTTTACAAAAATTCTCTTATTAACTTATAAATAAAATAAAAAACTTAATATAAGAGACTAAAATTCTAGTAATAGCATATTTATATTGTTTATTTAAGTAATAGGGAAATTGTAAATCACACCATGTGCAATGAGCTTATGGTACGGGCCACAAATGCATGGCTTTTATCTGTTTAATTTTTATAAACAAAGACTCATGAATAGTTTTTTTTATTCTAGATTCTAAGACTAGACACTGGATTTATTTATTTGTTCAACGGTAACCCACTCTATTATTTCAATTTTCAACGGTTATATCTTACAGATGTTTCTGATCTGACATTAAATCAAGAACTCTTTCTGACTGGACCTTGTGTTCATAAAGTGATCTTGGAGAGTTACGATCACACTGATTACAAGTCGGTGCCAATCTTGTGAGTTGTGATACTCTTACAACTTTATAAATATTTTAAATCTTAAATATAAGAAAAATTTAGCAAGTAAAATTTATGTATTTAGATTAAATTTTAAGTTAAATATATTATCAACAAAAAAAAATTGAGTTAAATACATTAATTTTAATTAATCAAACTTTCCTAACAACAAGGTAAAATGAGGGAAAATTTTATCAACTAAAATTTTAAAATGACAAAAATTATTTTACAACTTTTTTATATACTAGTATCTCTTAACATTATTTAACTTTATGTTTTGATTTTACCAACAGTATTCGTTCTATTGAATCATCTAATTTAATTTGGGGTCAGTTCTATCATCAATCAAGTTATTTCAGTCTTTCTCGATCACTATTTCTTGAATACTTTAAGAGTATCTATTAGTAACAACTTTTATTAAAAGAATAATATGATTTATTAGAACATATTATGATTTTTATTTATTTTTGACAAAACATACTATGAATTTCTTCGAAAATACATTATCCAATAAGTAAATAATTTCAAAAGTTACCTTGAATAAAATTTCTTATTTTAAATATTGACTTGATAAAAATATATATACAAAAGAGTAAAGTTTAAAAGACGTACCTATTTTGATAATTACCTTTCCAATAAAATTTCTACTATAAGATTTAATTTTTTTTAGACAATTTCTATATAAAAAATTGTTTCTTATAATTATGAAAATTTTTTCATATGCTTATTTTTCTAATTAAAATAATATGATTTTCTTAAAAAAAAGTAATCCAATATGTTAATAATTTCAAAAGTTACTTTGTATAAAATGTCTTATTCTAAATATTGGAAAAAATATATAGAAAAATATAAAGTTTAAAAGATGTGACAAGTTAATCCCTAAAAGAATTTCAGTTATCTCGATTAATTAGTTTCCGCAGTTACGTGTAAAGCTAGAATTATAATTTTTTTTGCTTTTACAAAATCTCATTTTTAATATTACCTCTGTTGGTAAATATAAGACTCTCTTCAAAAAAATTCTTGTACTTTTTCATAAAATTCTCTTTCAATTTTCAACAACATTTGTTATTTCTTTACTTATTTTACCTCTTTTTCTACACTTTACAATAAATACTACGATAAACATAAACAAATTATCTCTTTTAAATGATAAAATTATATATATAAAAAAAACCTGCACTATCAATAAATTAGGTTTTTTCTAATCTACCCTTTCATGATTTGAGGATATTATTTATCCATCAACCAATAATAACAAGTTATATGCAAATACAAAAGTTTGTTACAAGTTAGTTGTGGGTACCACATGCAAATCCACTTATGTGGTTTGTTTTGATTGGTTTATGGGTAAATAGTAAATACTCTCAAATTATGAATGAGTACAGTAAGCCTCACCATAATTTTATCACTACTACCAACTTTTTTAATTATCGTGATTCAGTTAACATGGTCTTATATTTAAAGACAGAAGTAGTATAAAGAATATGAATGATTTACTATAAATAATCTCGTAAAATAATTTATTTTAATCGCTAATTTTGAAAATGAAATCAGTCAACAAAAGTTCAAATTTTAAAACACTCTTTATTTTAAAAAACAACAAAAAAATTTGAACTTAAATGACTAATAAATTTCAATTAAAAAATTAATCAGAATTATTTAATTCACAACTAAAATAATTATTGACCAAAATTAATTTTTCTTTGTCAAACTTAATATTATCATGTTATTTTCACCTAGAGTTAAAACCAATAAAATAGGTCATCGTGAGTTTAGCTCAGTTGGCAGGGACATCACACTATATGTGAAAGAGCCGAGATTCTAACCCTGGACGCTTCATTTATTCACCTTTAAGGTAGATTTTCTAGCCACTAAAATAGATTATAAAAAAAAAAGCCAATAAAACAAAACAGATGTTAATGTGAGTATAATTTAGTTCGATAGAAAATTATAATATGCGAGAGCCGATTTTTTTGTTTTTTGTTTTCAAAGTTATTTAGTGGTTAAAAAGTTTATTTTAAAGATGAATAAATTGAGTGACTGAGATTCGAACTCCAACTCTTACATATATATAATACGATATTCCTGTCAGTTGAATTAAACTCACGAGACACAAGAGCCGAATTTAAACATACAATTTTTTACTTTCACCTTAAGATAAAATTCAAAATTCATATAAATTCCTTGACCAAAACCAACAAAACATAGATTAGTCAAAGAAATAGAGTTTGAAAGAAAAGAAAAAGTATATGTCAATAATTAGTAATTAATAATAATGATTGTTGAGAATATCTTCTCAAATGACAACCGGCTATTGCAGGTAAAATCCACTCATTATGGATATGGGTTGACTCATCTTTGCATCAAAACACACTAAAAACCTTACCTGCTATTCCGGTTGTATTTAGTTCTACTTGTACCCTCTTTGTTTTGTTCCTAACCTTTGTCGCTTTGATTCTCCGCTTGCTGTGTGTGTGTTCGGTTCTGCTTCTCTTGTTGAAGATCTTCTTCTTCTTCTTCCCTTCATCCCTTTCAAGGTAAATTCCTTTTTTCCTATTTAATTTCTATTTGCTTCAATATCTCTTTGGATTCAATATCTCTTTTGAATTTATTTATTTATTTATTTTTTGTTTGGCTTATGTTTGTTTTTTGAGGAAATGAAAATTAAATAGTTATGAATTATGAGGAATGAAAACCTTAAACTAGTTTTTATCTGTGTTTGTTTGTTTTTATGTATGTATTTAGGTATGTGCTATGTAACATGTAATATGGAGTTAAGTGTAGTGCTGAAGATTTGATGTTGAATTGGTCAAATAATTGAATTGAGGATTATGTGATCTTTGTTCACGTTGTTGATGATTATTATACTTAGTTTTATGATTGATGATTGTTAGCTCAATATTATGTGATATTTGATTTTTGAAAGGAAGGTCAATTTGAAAGTGTGTGACTATTGACTATGTGTGAATGAATTATGTTGTGATCAAGGTTTTAAGTCACAGTCATAGTTGCAGTCACATAGAAAATCACATTCAAACGAAGCTGATGCGATCTCAATTACGATTGTATTGTGTTGTGGTCTTGGAGACATCAAAAACTCTTCTTTTTTTTTTAACCTTGGTTGTGACTATAGGACACTTAATCTTGTGAAATTGATATTTGTGTTGGCTTTGTGGGTAAGTAGCGGATATGTGAGACTTTGAGGCTGCAGGATAATAAGCTAATCCTGATGGGAAATCTTTTTTAGTTTCTTGTTCAATGGATTGAGCATATCTTTGTGTTTTATTAACCTGCTCTATTTCATAATTGGGTATTTGATGATTCTTGGTTTTTTTTTTTAACCTTTGACCAACTTGGCACAGAAACTTAGGCGGCAATGACAAAGGGCAAGGGAACAGGAAAGACTTCGAGGGAAGTATTGAAACCAGTTGATGACCGGTTAGTTTCTTTTTCTTTATCATCACATTACACTTGTTATAATATCATAATATGAAGCATTTTTGATATATGATGACTTTGTATGTCATTGTTCATTAAAGTGTTGTTTTTCATATGATATACTTAGCCATGTATACAACTGCTATCGGTATGTGATTATAGATACATGATGGTGGAAACAGTTGTTACATGAATCATGTAACGATGAAACATATTTATATTTGTTGTCTACAGAAAGGTAGGAAAGCGAAAAGCAGCTTCTAAACCTGAGAAGAGCAGTGCACCAAAGACGACTAAAAAGGACAAGAAGGCCAAGAAAGATCCCAACAAACCAAAAAGACCTCCAAGCGCTTTCTTTGTCTTTCTGTTAGTATTTGTGTGTTTACCCATTTCAGTTATATATCTTTTTATAAAATTACCTGACTTTTCTTCCATTCTTTCATAGTGAGGATTTCAGAAAGACTTTCAAGGCAGAAAATCCTAATGTGAAGGCTGTATCAGCTGTAAGTTTACATTTGGATTGTGCCATTGTGTATCGTGATGATTGCTTTTATAATATGCCTCTAAACATGTATTGCTCACTTTCATTGAAGGTCGGAAAAGCTGGAGGAGAGAAATGGAAATCTTTGACTAAGCCGGTAAGCAATGCAATCTTTTAAGACATACCGACAAAATTTGAGCCTTTATAAATATTTATACTCTTCATCATGTCTTTTGATGTTTTCAAATATAAATTTAAACAATATTCTTGTAAAAGAATTATTAACATATTTGTAGTATTGGCTTTGTTATATTGAAGAGTGGATTTATTCTATCTTATTCTAACTCTCTTATTTTGAATAAAAAGGAAAAAGCTCCATATGAAGCCAAGGCTGCAAAAAGGAAAGTTGAGTATGAAAAACTTATGAATGCTTATAATAACAAGGTAATCATATGTTGTGTTTCTAGTTTTGCTGTTTGTGTTTTGATTGTCTTGTTCATGTGTTTAACTTTCTTTAATGTTGATAGCCAAGTGCAGCAGACGATGAAGATGAGGAATCAGACAAGTCCAAATCTGAAGTTAATAATGAAGATGAAGCAAGTGGAGAGGTAGTCTAAATTCTTTCTTCTTTTGCTTACATGAATTTTGAGCATCATAAGAAAAACACTTTGAATAGTATGACATTCGCTACCTCACAAAGGTGCTATGGTTTCTCAGTCTCCATGATAGTTTTTCTTCCAAAAAGTTTAGATAACATGTTCCAAAAAATTTCTTTGATACATTTTACAATCTATTTGCACTTTTTTTTTTCTCTCATTCCCTGTTCCTCATTTTACAATTTGTTTGCACATTTTTTTTAATAAAAACCATGAAAACAAATCTTCCTTTTTGTGTTTTTTTACCATTCTCCTCATTGTATAGGACGACCACCAAGATGATGAGGACGAAGATGACGAGGAAGAGGATGATGACGATGAAGATGATGATTGAGATTTGTGTGCATAACTTGAAATATGATGTTTCATTGGTTGAGGGAAGCTTTTATGTATTTTGTAGTAGGGCTACTTTTGGATATCTTTGTTGGTTGAATATTTATCTGTTATTGCTGGTATGATATTTTTCCAGCCATTGAGCTTCCTCAGTTGTTGGTTATTGTGCTTAAATTTGCCTTTGTGCACTGTGCCTCGAATGTGTTGGCTTCAGATGATAAATTTCATTTTGATCCACGCTTTGGCATAATTGTATGTAGTGAAGTCGCCTACACATTATGTATGCACTAAACTTAGTTTTAATAATTTGTCGCGATTATCTCACTCTAGTTGTTGCTATGTTTTAGCTCCTCCAAATTGAGTAGTTAATTAATAAAGAAAACCAATCGTTGATATTTTGACCACTATGATTTGTTATATATATGCATATAATATCAGCAATTAATTTGTTTATCACTTCACTCTCTAAAGCGGGTGGGTTGTTCACTTTAGAGCAATGTTTTAAAAACCGGACCGGCCGGTCCGACCGGTTCGACCACGAACCGGTGCCCTCGGCGGTCCGGATGACTAGCAAGAACCGCTAGTCAGTGGAACCGGTCAAAAACCGGTGTGAACCGGTGTGAACCGGTGTGAACCGGTGAACCGGAAAAACCGGCCGGTTTTTCTCTCACTTAAAAAAAAAAAAAAAACTGATTTTTTAATTAAAAAAAACGATGGATTGAAATTGAAAGGTTAAAAAATCAAAAATCTTTCCTTTCCAACCATAGACTCAAACACGTGAAAAAATTATATGAACGGTTCAATATAAACGGTTCAATAACGGTTGAACCGATCCGACCGGTTGACCCTTGAACCAGTTGTCACAACGGTTCGACCTCCGGTCCGGTTCTTAAAACATTGCTTTAGAGAGCTTAATTTGTTGAATTATTCGATTTTAGAAGAATAGTTTGAAATGACATCTCCTTTTGAGCTCAACTACAAAGCTATGTTGATCAATTTCTTTGCTTCCACAGCTTTCTCATTTTAAGTTTTCAGGTAGGTGAATATATACTAATAATTTTTGGGTACTAAAAATTTCTTTTGGTTACTTTTGGGTACTAAATATATTAACAAAACACTTCATAGCAGTTTTATTATCATGTGAAATTCAAGTATATATATATTCAACAATAAACTATAATAAAATTGTCCGTAGCCCTGAATAGGGTCCTCTTGTAAATCTATTTAAATTTGAATTTTGCAAATGACTATGTGGTGGTTGAAAAATTTCAATATGGATTAGATGCTGGTGGTCAACATTTCCGAACCGTCCAATTAAGATTGTACGGTTCAGATTGTAATACAATATTTTTATATTTATTTAATATACAATTTGAGGTTAGAATCTGAACTGTCAAATATTGATCGAACAATCACGAACGTGCTTGACTACACACCTAACTGCACTCAAACCCGATTTGAGAAATTTTGTCTTCATAAGTTAAAATTTTCACATGGTGGTGTGATCGTCTTTCAGTAAATATTTATCCTTTTCCATGTATTGCATTCTCATGACACATTTTCCTTTGGTATATCATATCTAGAAGTTAATCTAGCTAGTAGATATAACTACGTACTAGTACAAAGCTAAGTAATCAAAATTGAGAGTCAAATTAATGGATGGGATCAAATGTCTGAATTTTGAAAGATAGATAGCTAAAATTGTGAAATTAGAAATTGAGAGACCAAAGTTATGGATTGATTAAAATAAAAGGACTAAAATGCATTTAAACCTATAATATAACATTAATTTATCAACATTTCCTAACTTTTGTATAAATTGTAGAAAACACAAAAGTAGTTAAAGAATCTATTGAGCCATATTCCTTTTCAAAAAATATGGATCCATCATCACATCATATAAAGATGATGATGAAAGTTGACGAAGAAGATGAAGATCTGGATTTAAGGATGAAGACGAAGAAGAGGAAGATTTGGATTTAAATATGAAGATATGGATTTAAGGATGAAGATCTTGCTAATCAATGTCACTTAACAGCCACATCAATAAATTAAACACTCATTCACAAGTAATGTACTCTTTTAGGCAAGAATCTCTACTCTTTATTTTTGTTGTTAAACTAAGTTATCATTGTGTAACTGCAAAGTTTAATCTCTTTAAGTAAACAAAATTCATTTTTATTTTTGTTGTTAAACTAAAATATACGCGCAACTACAAAGATTAATCACTCAAAATTTTGGCTGACTTAATAGTATTTTTCTTCATAAATACTACTGTATTTTTAGTTAAATTTTTGTTTATTGAATGTATAATTAAGAGGTGGAATTTATTGTGTAGAGATTGCCACATGTAAAAAATTGCTATTAGCATGTGGTTGATTTGTGTGGTGTAATGAATCATTAATTAGTACAGTAGTAACTTAGTTTCTTTAAGTCTATAGGAAATGTGGTGTAAGAGGACTTGCTTTTGTTTTGGGTATAAAAATCAAAATGAAATGTTGATATTCTCGAGTTGGAACTCCAACCCTTACGTATATAATATAATGTCTTTACCAACTGAACTATGATAATCAAAATGAAATGTTACTGCTTAAATGAACAAGGAAAACTTTTGGACTATGAACTCTACAATTTAATTCCTATAAAATGAGAATAAATTAAAGGAATATTGCAATCACAATGTAACAGGTATTTACAAATATTAAGTTTGAATGAGCTTCCTTCTACTAAGAGGCAACCACAACATGTGATGATATCATGTGAATATATGGTCTAGCAACAAGAGGTAACTTTTCTATGTACATAAATAGTCTTTTTAAATTCTCCTTGTTGATTGAAGCAATATCATCTATCTCATTGCTGCTCATGTACATCCAAAGATCACAAGAGTTCACTCTTTTTAGACTGTCTCGACAGAAAGGGCACGATTCAGACCTTCCATGCCTAAAAACAACAGAGGAAGAAATAAAATAGTAACACATATCTAAATTTTATACTACATAGTCCATAGTCCATAGCACACATATCTGAGTAAACTCTGATCAAAGATTTTTCTAGTCAGAAATCGAATTTAGATTCTCCCGAACGATTTGACCTTGACTAAGTTTATTAATCATTTGAACTAACCATTTGGTTTAGGGTTTAGGGTCTAATGAACCAAATTTATCAAATAAAATCTCGAACTGGTTCGATTCATTGTCAGTTGTAATTTAACCTTATATAATATTCGCAAAGATGAAAAAAACTAGTCACCAGAGAACTTGCTTACCAGTCTCGGTAGCATTTCATACACATTGAATGATTGCAATTAGGCAATACAACCATGGTGTTCATCTCCATGCAAATATCACATTCTTCTACTTCTCTCTCTGTATCAATTTCAGAGCTCTTTCCTTTATCTACCACATTTTTAGGTTTGTACTTAGTAGCACACAGATGTTTTTGTTTCCTATCTTCAACATCGGTGATTCCTCTGTGAAGTTGCAATAAAGAGGGAAACACCACACCTGTTAATAGAGATTGTAGATGTAATCACTTATAGATTGTAAAACACTTCCCTAAGAAATGCAAAAAAGTAATGACACTTATCACATGGCATAGACTTATGCCATAAAAAACTTAATTAATCGATTATGCTATATATGGACACTTATCATATAAGTACTTATGTATAAGTTATTTCTATCACAAAAGATCAAATAAAGTTTAATTATTTTCATATAACTATAAGTTGTTTTCATAAACTAATCTTAGTAACGCTTACACTTACTATAGAACTCCTTCAAACTGGCTTTTCTTTCATAAATAGACATGGTTGTCTGCCCATCCTTGTATGCCTGCGATAAACCGAACATGTACATCATTCACTAGCATGACAATAAAACAATATCATCGGTCGTGGTTTTGAACTATGATGTATGATAATAGATTGTATGTTTTAAAGGCCATGTTTGGATAAAAGAAGTTGTTTTCATAAGTTATCCAGAAAAACTTATGAAAATAAGCTGAACATGTGTCACAAGTGCTTATATCAGTAGATAAGTTCAATTAAGTCATTCCAAACATGTCTAAAGTAAAGAGGCAGGAAAAGCACCTTGTATATAAGAATTTTCAGCAATCCTAAAGTTCCGGCAAGATGACAGTCAGTCCACTGAACAAGAAAAAGAAAGAAATGGGCAGCTGGGCTATAAGACAATCTCATCTGAAGGCAAGCTCCATCCAGATCACTTGGATAATCAGAAGCTCTGATTCAAAACATATTTACCAAAAAGATTAGTTAAGACAATGAATTTTTTGTAACATTGAAGAAAAATTGCACTCAAATCTCAGTGATAAACATTTAAAGTTGGTACATGAAAAATTAAAGGTTACATTACATCTTGTAATATCAAGATACAAATAAAATTGGAAAGTAAGAGTGATGGAAAATTTATTGTACTCATATTCATATCTTACTTTTGTAAAATACTCTGCTATGCTTTTCAATTTCAACAACTAATAAATTTCACTTTTACTAAATATATAAAGTGAAATTGGAAGGATTTTTCAGTTTCCGATCCGGATCCGTTGCCGTCAGGGAATCAAGTACTTATTCCACAGCAAACATATAGACCCCAGCTGTTCTGCTTCAAATTATATTCCTATTTTCTGTTCTACAGTTAAGTCCCCACTTCAACTCCTCATGCATTCATTTTTTATCATAATCATCTAGTTCTTGACAAAATCCCGATAATTCAGAGTTCAGCTAAGAGGTTACTAAAGACTATATAGTTCTAGCCACAGTCTAAACTCAAACACTCCCAATTATTTCGACATTCACCGAAGCTCATAAGCCACTTGAGTCCAACCAATTGGTTCCTTAAGTAGACAATTCATTGGTCTCTTGAATCATCATCTTTAGCAATGATGAAATTAATGAAAAATCATACTAACATACTAAGATGACACCAACATATAGGTAGTATCCAAATTAATCACAAAAATCAATACTCAAAAATAAAAAAGTGAGAAGAATGATTAAGTAATTACAGTGTATTGGCAAAATGGATGTCAGCTTCAAGAGTTTTGAGAGAATCTTTGTAAGACTTGCGCATGATCTCTACTTTTCCTTTTTCTTCTAATTCTTTCTTCTTTCTTTTCACAACAAACCCCATTCATAAAACACTCATACATAAACTGTACCAAATTAAAATTAAAAACCCATAAATAAATAACTCTAGTGACCAAAATTAAGAAAATTAATTCACACAACAATAACAAGTACCTCGTTTTACCTTCAAATTGAAGATCTTAAAAAAGAACAGGATCCTCGTACGTACTATACCAAAGTACTAGTAGAAAATAGAACAGTCTGAGAGAGAGAGAGAGTACTAGTAACACAAGAAGAATGTGTTGTTGTGTTGGGTACTCACTTGAACTACACGTAACTCATTCTTTTTGTACCTTTATGGCTACACGTATAACACGTCACACTCATGCTATGGATGTGTAATTTAAATTACTAAAATACCACTGCATTTTTTCCATCAAAGTAGAAAATTATAAATTCATGCAAGATTTGTTTAGCTACTTTCTCTGTTATCATTGTTTCTACTTGCGACTAATTCTCACTGTTTTTCAGCTCTTGCGATCTATCACTTCATATATATGGTTTTATTAATGTAGATTATGAGAATCTAGACTCTGATATAACGATTTATTTTTAATTTATTAATTAATAGTTGATATTATTCATTTTACACTCTAAATATCTCTCTAAATATCTCACTTTAAAGTAGCTTTGACCTAATCCTAATTTTAGGAAACAAATTCGTTGTAATAATAGTGTGACGCTGTTACTGCTTTCAACCATATAATCATTATCAACGGTTGAGATTGTTTAAGGTTGATTTTTTCATTGTGATTTGAACCGACCAAAACTTAATGGTTGATATTCATCACTACGTGCAACTGCATCATTTCCCCGCGGCAGAAAATCATGATCCCTAATTTTATATGATATATTTCTTTTATGATACATTCGTGATTCGTGATATGCATGTGTGATCATGTACGAAATTTTATCTTTGGTGTTAAGAATTCTTAAGAGGCTCAAACTTGTTTTTACTGCTCGAGTCAATTTAAAGCCACTAGGTTTAATCTAATGGTGAGATATTTGGGTAGTATGTTATAGGTTCTGGGTTCGATTCCCAGCTCATTGTAAACAAAAAAAGAAATACTACTTGAGTATTATTTTTAGTGATGCTTATAAAAAAAAAATTATTTTTAGTGACGATGAAGTTTTATTAGTCTAAAATTTGTATTGTAAAATATAAATATATACAGTGACTAGTTAGTATTTGTACATAGAGAAATTAATTTTGTTATTTTTAGAGAATTAGTTCAAACATGACTTATTACCTGTCACATTGAGTCTTGCCATTTTCAAAGTTGCTATGTGGTATGTTAGTCTATATTAGTCTATCTCTATATAAATCGTTTTAAGTTTAAATAAAGTCTCTAACCTATTTTTTAATAGATTGATGAGATTAAATACTACCCTAAAATTTAACATGATATCTTGTCTTGTATATAATATTATAATAAATAATATCATCAGCCGAAAAATATATTGTACTATCTTTTGTCCTATCTCTAATACAATTAATTTTCTTTATAGGAGTCTTTACATACAATTTTTATAGTTAATCAATTTCATGCTAATACGGATTCCAATCTAATATAATCTAATAATTTTGATGTAACTTTTCTTTTGTCCAGACGATTCCGCCAGAAGAAAGGATAATTTAGCCTATATTTGCAAGTTACGTGGTGAATCAGCTATTCAAGAAGTTACCATTTCTTAATCCTTTTGATTTTAAATTGAGGTTGTTGATTGGACATAAAACTTTTCACTTGTGTTGATCCTTCTCCTTCTGGTAAACCAAATATCTACCATTTCAAAATAGTATTATTTAACAGATCTGTTTGGTTAAAAAGGTAAGAAAGTAAAAATGATTGAAAATACTCAAATTGATGAATGAATTTGGATTAAGATATAATTTAAATTTATTTTTCGGTTTTCGCGTTTTTCTTTATTCCTACTTTCTTTTAAAATAAACGGACCATATATCTTAGAATCAAACCCATGCACATCCGTAAATTCAGCCCATTTCAAAACATTATTATATTTTTATTGTTTATTATATAATTTAAAATTTATGTGTTAAATTCTTTAAATTTATATATATATATATATATATATATATATATATATATATATATATATATATATATATATAATTTCAAGTGTTTGAATTTTAAATAGTAAATACCATGTGGAAGAAAGAAATATGGAAAGTGCATCTCCACATAAAGCACGTCATCTTCTTTGGCGATTATGTAAGGGATGTCTTTCAACGAGGTGCCGATTATTAGAACGAAATGATAATTGAGATATTTAGTGCCCATTTTGTGAAGAGGAAGTAGAAGACGATGTACATGCTTTTTTCACTTGCGTTGCTGCTCGGGATAGGAAGTCAAGTCAAGTTGGACAAGTTGCGTTTGACATTGGAATGAGTGGTTTGATGTTCGTAGATGTGATGTACTAATGATCATCATGTTCTCTTTTTAAGCACAAATCGGTGGGAAAAGCCTCATATGGAATGGTTAAAATAAAATGTAGATGCAACGTTTTTTGTCGACTCGGGAAGAACAACGAAGAGAACTTGTTTCTATAATAGCTCCGGTGAGTTTACTGTTGGATTCACATAGTGACAACATATGGTTTTATTAACAAAGGAGAGTTAAACATGGACATTATTGCAAGCCATGAATGAAGCTAAGCATAGAGCTTTTGAACGAGTCCAATTCGAAAGTGACTCTCAAGTGCTGGTTGAAGCAATTCGTACAAAGCGGTGATGCAATTCAGAGTTTCTTTCAATCGTTAACGATATTATTCTTGTTATGTTATCATATATAACCTTTGAAGTTAATTTTATTAGAAGACAAATGAATTCGATTGTTCATACTTTAGGTAGGACGGTCAATTCTTGTACTAGTTTTCCTAGATTTGAGATTATTTATTTCCTTCATATATTGAACTTTTGGTAATTAATGAAATGCATTAAACTTGTTTGATTAAGAAAATAGTAAAATTTAATCTAAATATTAAAATTCTCATAAAATAGACCGTCATTTAACTATATTTTTTTTAATAAAAATATAAATTTTTCTAAATCGCATGACGGTCCTTTAATCCAACTCACTCACCATCGAATTTGGGTCGGGTGGGTTTCACTATATATACGAAATAATCTCTAAAGGAATAGTATCATATCAATGTTTATACCTTTTTTTCATAAAAAAAAATGTTTATACCCTTTTTACCCCTACATAAAACCTCAATGGCAAAAAGAAAAAAGGGTAAAGATGAACCCTAACTAGTGAACTAAAATTACAATTTCCTTTTAATATACACGGACAGTTGGCAATTTCTTTATGATAATACTTGGCCTTACATTAACCACTGTTTTAGGCTCCTTCTCTATAGTCTAAGGTGACCATATATTAATTAAAGGTAGTAATGCAAACCATTTTAAGTCGGTGATAATGACATTCCAACTCCTTATAATAAGAAATGGGGAATGTTAGATTTGTATAGAAGTTAAATGTTGCTTGCTCTAGACTACTAGAGAGATACCTAAGATACGTTTTATTAATAACTTTATACTTCTTTTTCACACTTGTACATGACAATATGAATAGACCCTGCACACATTTACTTGTGCTAATATTTTCCATTTTCTTTCAATAGATTTTATTGGTGTGTTTGAATTTAGATAGAGCATTGATGTTGCTTTTTTCTTTTTCTTTTTTTTTATAAAATGTAATTTATATAAAAAAAATTATGGCCCTTTGTCGTGATTAATTTCAATCAGAAAATTTATCGGACATACAAAATTAGTTCTCTTTTTTATATTGAATTTTTTTAACATACAAGAGTCGGATATTGGAATCCTAACCTTTTATTTTGTGTTCGATTATTTTATGGATTATGCTTTTCAAAAAAAAAAAAGAAATTATATATATGTGGCTACTTAATTTACAAAACAGAAATTGATTTTATCTCAAAACTTCAGTTTTCAAGTAGTAAACGTAACTCTTGCATTAGATAAATAAAGGGTCTTGTTAACATGTGTCCTAAGAGCACATGTTAAAAATATAAAAATAGAAACATTCTCTTAAAAATGGTGCAATTAATTTGTGAAAAATTTAAAAAATTGAATTAAATGCACTGATTACAATAAAATATTTATATTTTTAAATTATTAACGTGTGCCATTACATGTTAGCTTTTCCCTAAAATAAAACATGTTTTTAGTGTAAAAAAAACTTCAATTTTCATTAAATCAATTATATAAAATCAAGTTCATTAAAAAAAAACATCAGATTTATCAAATGCTCATTCAAATACACTCTTAAATTTGCTTTTACACCCTTTGCGGCTCCTAAATCATTGTTGCTTAATTCTATTCTATAGATTTAACAATCAATGTAAGTGTTGAAAAAATTGCAAGCTTGAAATGGAATTAGATGTGACAAGAAGTTATTCCTTCAAATAAATGGATTGTCTAACTAAAGGAATATCTATTTTGTCCATTTATTAATAGTTACTCCAAAGTCAATAGCATTAATTGATTGAATTTAATTGATATGCACGTACGGTGTAAAATAATTTTACACTGTCAATCAATATCAACCATGTTTTCCGCCACATCACCCCACTCCACCCCACTTTCTTGATATGACATGACAAAATAATGGTTGTTTATTAGATGATTGTGCAAAACTATTTTACACCGTCGGTGCATGTCAATTAAACTATAAGGATTTGGAGGCAAAAGCTAAGAGCCCTTTCCTACAAGCTAGTAGTACTTGCCTATGAAAATCCAGAACTATTATATCGGCTTTGTGTTTTATTAGTAGTTATAATATTTTTATTAGTGTTATTAAGAATCATAATAATATTGATTTATGAAATGAGTCAAAATTGGTGGATTGTTTTTAGAAAATTCATAGATTTATCGCTAAAATATTATCCTTTCATAACATTATATCCTATTGCATGCAAAATTGGAACACCTATGGTTGGGATATTTAATTTGCATTATACTACAATTGATCTTTGAAAGTGAATGCACCCATTTTTCTATTCAGATGGAAGAGATACAAATTAAAATGAGAGCTAGCTAGCAAGGAATCTTTCCACTCAAGGTACTCGTCTATAAATACAATAATAACTCCAAACACTTAAAAATATAGAAAAAATTTCTTTACCTACAAGTATAGAAAACACTACAAGCACCTACTTAACTAAATGATCTTTGAACAAAAATCAATTTAATTACATAAGTTTCAACAGCTCCCTTGTACGAACCAATAGAACCGTAATCGAAACAAGAGGTTGTTTAGGGAATCCTCGGCCGTGCGAGATTATAGGGAAATAACGGCAAAAACAGATGTGAATTTAGATAAAGAGTACTTTATTGATGGTTTCTCTAACTACTTCCAGAGCAAAGCTCCAACATAACACCGAGAGGAATCATAATTTAGTCCTAAAACATGTTCTTATATACTACTTAGAAGATGTTATTGAAGAATATATTTACTAAGAATATATTATTTAGAGAATATTTTTATTATATATTACCAACAAAATATTCATATTACTTATACACCCTACTAATTACTTAAACATCTTCTCACATTGGTTCTATCACTCCCCCATAAGACAAGGTTAATCAAGGGATTTTTTTCTGAAAGGAATAATGAATTGTTGGACCTCAAATAGTAGGATTCACCGAATTGTGACTCCATGGATTTGGATCCTCTACGGCTGCAGAATGGTGTACAATTGTGGTTACCATTTGATCTAGTGAGAGAAATATCTCACTAGGTCTGACGATTCTCATAGTTGATGCACCGTGCAATAGCTGTGGAGGATCCATTCTCCATAGAAGTATTGGATGGCTTCATGAACTTCACTCCGGAAAAAAATACATGCATTGAACATCTTAAACAAAATTAACAAATATATATTTTACAACAGGATTATTCCTAAGATTGAAGTGTCAAAGCTAGTACTTGGTATATTCAATGACCTAATTCTATAAGCATATTGGTCAACTTCTAGTGAAAATAGATATTTTTCTATGAATGCTTGTCAATCTACTAATACAATGAATAATTTGAGAAACCATGTTTTAGACTTCTACTCTCGAGAACCTCGGATCATAAAACATGACGTGTTTTTGTTTCCACAGGTTTAGAATTTAGAAAGTATTGATATCATCAATTGAAATTTCTTTGGGGACCTTCAAATTTAATTGTTGAGTATCCCACTCAGCAGCTTTCAACTTTTGAATGAAATCATCAAACCTATTTTCCAATTCCATTAGGCTATTGGCAAGTTGATCATAAACATTACCCTTGATCTCCCAGTTCTCACTAAGCCAGAATGTCTGCCAAATGCTTCGCAATACCGAGACACTTGTAGCTCCAACCTTCAAAAGTTTAACTATTACTGATCATATAAGAGTTTATAGCATAAGCGTTCTTCATATAAGTGTGTATGTATAAGTTATTTTTATAGAAAAAGATAAAATAAAGTCAAATTATTTTCATACTACCATAAACTATAAACTGTTTTCTTATCCTAAATAGGGATGGCAAAAAAACCCAAACCCGAGAGACCCACCCGAACTCAAACCCAAGTCAACGGGCGAAACCCGATTTGACTGGGTTTGGGTTTGGGTTTGGGTGACACCCGATAATATGGGTGTGGGTTTGATGTCAGTCAAACTCACACCCGAAACCCATACACCCACCCAAAATATTTTATAATTACCTAATTACCCCCATAGTCTCCCTCAATTTTCTTGGAAGACCTTAAATTTTAGTTGTAATTTAATTTCTTGAAAGTCTATGATGTAATTTCTTGAAAGTCTATGTTTGAATTTTCTTGGAAGACCTTAATTTTAGTTATAATTTAATTCAAAGTGTATGTTGGAATTTAATTTCTTAAATTTGCAAATTATTTTCAAATGTCTTACGGGTTTGGGTTTGGGTGGAAAAAACCCGAACCCAATGGGTGTGGGCGTGGGTGTTGTTTTGCCACCCGAACAGCCTTTGGGTTTGGGTTTGGGTGATGATTTCGGGTGTGGGTTTGGTAAGTGTCAAACCCGTACCCATGGGCGCCCGTTGCCATCCCTAATCCTAAAGAGCTTATCAAAATAAGATGAAAACAGGTTCTCTCAAACAGTCCCACAAGTGCTTATGATAAACTCAAATAATCATTTAGCTATACAAGCTTTATAACATGTCAATGACCGACTATCCTAAAATTTTAAACCGTAAAGATCATGGACGGTTTTTATATCTAATAATAAAATCAAGATCAAACGAGGATTGCGTTTTCCAATTAAGTCATAAGGGAAATAAAGCATACCTTGAAAGAAACATAAAACTTCAAATCATCAACCTGCTGATTGACCACGAGAATATATTTCTCATTTGCATATAATCTTAGAAGAGATTCCACCTACATAATTATGACACTAATTATAAAATTCACAAATGTAAAATAAATAATTATGTTTTTTGTTGTCTCCTTCATAAAACTGTAATAAATTAATAATACTAGCATTACTGATCCTATACCATAAAATGAGATCTCTCCATGCTATCATCCATCTTCTCCAAGGGTGAACCAAAAATTATTTTTGGCTTCATGAACTGTGACCACAGTAATATATTCTCTTCCTTGTTGCAATCCATGCAGCCTGAAATAAATCCATTCGGAAAATTGGAAATTACCTTGAAAGGTAATAATAACTTACAAGAAAAACCACTGAATTTATCTGAATGTAACCTGGAACAGTGGAATGTAAAACATGTGATTTTACTAGTATGTGAGCACGCTTAAGATTTATCTGCAAAAGAATAGTTACATAAAAGGTAAATAACAAAACAAATCAGTCATTAGAATAAAGATTGGTGGATTTGGTTCCTTAATTGCACTAGATTCTACATTAGATTGTGCCTTACATGCTTACCGTGTTAAACTGCAGAACTGAAAGTGATTCATAGCGTAGCCAAAGATGAAGAAGTCGAGTAATCAACCAAGTTGATGTAAGTACAGGATATGATTTTACAAGGCCAGGTGTATCCTGCGGTCATAAGCTAAAAGAATGTAACATGCATAGAAATCAATGGTTTCGTCGTGCTTCTGCAATAAGAAATAAAATTATCCTGAAAAATTATGTAGTTTACCAGTATCAATATGCCCAAACCAAGGCCAACCAATTGTGCTACCACTTCCCAAACTTCTTCCTGTAATATTATGACGAAACAACTATTGTTGTAATTTGGTCATGAATACCGGTGTATATAATGTAGAATATTATTCAAGTCTTCTTTGCATTAGCATAATCTGAATCTAATTGTGACGTCAATTGCTTCCTAGCTTTGAATCAGTTTTTAGCTCAAATTACGAGCAACGATATAAGATGAATATAAATTTTGAAATTAAAATTAGCCTCTAACATTGCTTTAATACAGGAAGTAACACAAATAGAGTTTCTCTTGATAAAGATGTATTCATAGATAAGAGACAGATACGTTTTATTCTTGAAAGCATTAAATTCCAAGGCTTAATAGTTATGATATGATCATTATTACCAGAAATTAATGTAGCACTACTTATTGGTTATGACATGAGAGTTTACCTTTGCTGCTACCTCTCCTAGATTTGCTGAAATTGCAAAGTGGCTTTGAATCACTCGAAAAGAAGGATCTTTTAGTCCTCTTGCTACAGCCTGTTTCAATGTCAAGACCAGAAAATTACACAGCCATATGTGATCCATATATTGAGCCATTCATGTGTATACAGAGAAGATTTTATAGTTATCTGTTTGGATAAACACCTTAATTATATGCTTATCATCTAAGTGATGTATAAGCTATTTCTATAACAAAAGATAAAATTATAAATTCAAATGGTTTTCATATAAGTTATAATCTGTTTTCATAAGCTATCTCGGAGAGCTTAAGGAAATAAGATGAAAACAGCTTATGGACATTTCATAAGTTGTTTCCACAAATTCTACCAAATAGATTCACAAGTTAACAGTAGATACGCTCAAGGTTTTAAATAAAGGTCCGTTACCGCGAAAACGGCCGCGACAAAAAGGTATTGGGGCCTAGCGTTACCGTTTTTCACCGTTTTTATATGGTGAAAAAAAATCACGCCGAAACGCAGTTACGGCCGCGACGAAACACCGATACAGCCGCAAAGAAACGCAATACGGCCGCGACAAAATGCTAATAGATAGAGATTTCTATTTTTTCCAATAGAAATGCATAAAAATCACATTTTTAATACAAATATGAACATAAATTATAAAGTGTTATATCTTTTTAATTCTTTCCAAGTTCAAAACTTTACATTTATCTCATATTTAAGTTGTTATACAAATATCATAGTACAAATAATTTTAATAAGATTTGTGCGATATTGTGATTTATTCACACCGCGACGACCGTATTTCACAACGCAACAGCCGTAACAGCCGAAATCGCGAAATTCTTGACGCGACCGCGACCGTGACCGCGACCGCTATTTAAAACCCTGGATACGCTCAAATAAGTCAATCCAAACATGCCACAAGGCTTGCTAAGACAGCTTTACAATCATAACATAATATAACAATCCTAACATTAAGCTAGATCTTTTATACTAACTGTTGGATATTCCGCCTTCATTGCGGTCCGCCCCCGTCCGCCTAATTGCGGCATTTGGGTTGCCTTCATTGCAGCCTCCAACACCTTCATTGTGTTGGGTGTGAAGGGGTGGATTTAGTCCCACATTGCTAAGAGATATGGCCTGTGTAGTGTTTATATACTAGAGGCAATCCTCACCTTACAAGCCGGTTTTGTAGGGATGAGTTAGGCCCAATATAAAATCTAAGATGGTATCAGAGCCTATCCTAGATCTATTGTTGGGCTTCCCGCATCGTCCACGCTTCAGGCCCAATGGGCCTGAGCGTGAGGGGGTGTGTTGGATATTCCGCCTTCATTGCGGTCCGCCCCCATATGCCTAATTGCGGCATTTGAGTTGCCTTCATTGCAGCCTCCAACACCTTCATTGTGTTGGGTGTGAAGGGGTGGATTTAGTCCCACATTGCTAAGAGATATGGCCTGTATTCTTAGATTTTATATTGGGCCTAACTCATCCCTACAAAACCGGCTTGTAAGGTGAGGATTGCCTCTAGTATATAAACACTACACAGGCCATATCTCTTAGCAATGTGGGACTAAATCCACCCCTTCACACCCAACACAATGAAGGTGTTGGAGGCTGCAATGAAGGCAACCCAAATGCCGCAATTAGGCGGACGGGGGCGGACCGCAATGAAGGCGGAATATCCAACATACCCCCTCACGCTCAGGCCCAATGGGCCTGAAGCGTGGACGATGCGGGAAGCCCAACAATAGATCTAGGATAGGCTCTGATACCATGTCAGATTTTATATTGGGCCTAACTCAACCTTACAAAACCGGCTTGTAAGGTGAGGGCTGCCACTTGCTTATAAACACTATACAGGCCATATCTCTTTGCAATGTGGGACTAAATCCACCCCTTCACACCCAACACAATGAAGGTGTTGGAGGCTGCAATGAAGGCAACCCAAACGCCGCAATTAGGCGGATGGGGGCGGACCGCAATGAAGGCGGAATATCCAACACACCCCCTCACGCTCAGGCCCAATGGGCCTGAAGCGTGGACGATGCGGGAAGCCCAGCAATAGATCTAGGATAGGCTCTGATACCATCTTAGATTTTATATTGGGCCTAACTCATCCCTACAAAACCGGCTTGTAAGGTGAGGATTGCCTCCAGTATATAAACACTACACAGGCCATATCTCTTAGCAATGTGGGACTAAATCCACCCCTTCACACCCAACACAATGAAGGTGTTGGAGGCTGCAATGAAGGCAACCCAAATGCCGCAATTAGGCGGATGGGGGCGGACCGCAATGAAGGCGGAATATCCAACACACCCCCTCACGCTCAGGAATGGGCCTGAAGCGTGGACGATGCGGGAAGCCCAACAATAGATCTAGGATAGGCTCTGATACCATCTCAGAAATGGATATTGGGCCTAACTCATCCTTACAAAACCGGCTTGTAAGGTGAGGGTTGCCAAAGCTATATAAACACTACACAGGCCATATCTCTTTGCAATGTGGGACTAAATCCACCCCTTCACACCCAACACAATGAAGGTGTTGGAGGCTGCAATGAAGGCAACCCAAACGCCGCAATTAGGCGGATGGGGGCGGACCGCAATGAAGGCGGAATATCCAACACACACCCTCACGCTCAGGCCCAATGGGCCTGAAGCGTGGACGATGCGGGAAGCCCAACAATAGATCTAGGATAGGCTCTGATACCATGTCAGATTTTATATTGGGCCTAACTCAACCTTACAAAACCGGCTTGTAAGGTGAAGACTTGCTTATAAACACTATACAGGCCATATCTCTTAGCAATGTGGGACTAAATCCACCCCTTCACACCCAACACAATGAAGGTGTTGGAGGCTGCAATGAAGGCAACTCAAATGCCGCAATTAGGCATATGGGGGCGGACCGCAATGAAGGCGGAATATCCAACACTAACCAAGAAACTTCTAGAACCTATCCAGTTCCATGTGGTTAGTAAGATCGAATTACCTTGGTAAGATTTCCAAGAGATGCCAAAGGAAGAAAATATCCAGGATATAACTGGGTTGTCAGATCAAAAACGCTGCATGAGATACCATTGTAGTAAGGGTTTCTTTAGAGCTATATTTCATTTGCATATTTCCATAGGATAACAAGAGAACGTGTTCAGACCTTCCTGCACTGCCAATGAAATCTGCATACATTCTCCACTGTTTTGGATCATCGTCAAAAAGATTTCCAAACCGTCCACCTGGAAAAACTAATAAAAGTGAGTTGAATGTTAATAAGATTAGCACACGATCATCTCCTTCCTTCAGTTTTCTTCATTAAATCTCAGACCAATGAATAAGCGCCCGACAGCTCCAATGCCGTCCTTTGAGACCCATCTAAAGATGAAAGCATAAAACATTCAACCAACCACATTAAAAGTTAAAATAATAAATAATGGCTGCAAAGAAACATAGAATTTAATTCATATAGAATACAAAGCCGGTGTGAAGATTTTTCACACTGTCAATTAATCGTAATCTTCATATTATTATGAAGCACGGACACAGACATGGACACTGGACATGACACGAACATCGACACCGATAGTAATTTGAGAAAATGACATAATTCAATGTAATCATATTTGTTGGTGACTGACACCGGGACACCAAATTTGAGGAGTGTCCGTGCTTCACAGCTTTACTAACAGTGTAAAACTTTACACTGACAATGTATCAATATAAAACTCTTTAACGTATTACTATGTGCATATAAATGCCATATTAGCATACAACAGTGTAAGATTTAAAGTATATGTTTCACCTGATTGCAGCGGCAGAAGCAGCTGCTGTTGTTCCTGAGAATGAACCGACACCAACAGCCTGCAAGAGAAGGGGAATTTTGACACAGGACAAACACAGTCATCGTTCCATACATTTATGCGATTGATAAATATTTTTAAACATAAGATGACATAGCAAAGGAGATCATAGAATTGCACAATATTTTGTTACATGATTGATAGAAACAAGTAAAACCTTCAGTGATTATCAAAAAAAAAAAAAAAGTAAAACCTTCAGTGAAAAAATGTAAAGGAACATATACAACTACTAAAGGAGATGGTTTCTAATCAAATTCAACATATTTTAGGAAAGTTCAATCAAGATCAAAAAATTTATTCATGTAGCTAGTGGATGATTGATAGAACTACCTCTATAATGACTTTTAACATTTGGCCGTAAGCCTAGCTAACATGCACAATGAGATTCTGTGCACTAACTATCAAACTCGATGCTACGACCACCAAATGCACACAAACCAACCATAAAAAGATTCTTGAGAAAAGAAAAATTCAACAAGCATGAGCAAGAATGACATGCCTTTAGGAGACTTGAAGTGACTATGGTGTGACATATCCATCCGGTCACATTGGTAGGGAACTGTAGTAACATGTACTGCAAATAATCATCTGAGACTGATCCTGCATCATACTGGGAAAGATAAGTAAACAAATGATCACCTTACAACTGCATCTAATCACTGAAGTTAAAACTCTAGACATTTCCACTGCAGTTTTTAGTGGTTGGTTCTTCTAGTATTCTATTCTCGAACTCTTTTGCATGTGACACTTAGGAACATGTTGGAATGACAATGTTTATCCTATTTTCTAAAGCTTTGAAGATTATCAAGAAAAACAAAAGAAAACTGTTTAACATATTATAGATAATTAATAAAAGGAATTATGTTAATCACCGGGAAAGCCTGCTGGTAGAATAAAATCTTTAATCATCCTCGGAAGCCAATATAGTCTTTCATCAGGAGAATGCGAAACCCCAAACCTGCTTTCCGTAGTCCTATCCTCCTCAATAAGAATGGTTCGCAACTTTAAATCATCACCTAATACGTATCTGCTCATAAGGGAGAGAAAAGTTCATGGTCGAAGTTTTTTCAAAGAAGGCAGCCACTCTAAAATGTATGTAATAATAAAAAAAATGTAAACGATAAAAAGTTAATAGGTTACAAATATTAGCATATTCCATGAACCGAGAAGGGTTTTAAATTTAGATTACAGCCAATGCCACATTGTAAAAAATTATGGATAGATGTGTGTAAACAAAAAAAACCATGATGTTTCGATCACGATTGCAGTTGTGGACTCAAATGCAGTTTAAACGCTTGGCAACAAGCAAACATGGTCACAGACACACAGACAGGACACAAATACTGACACGCAGACATCGATAATCATTTGAGAAATGAAAATGATTGAATATACCACATGTGTTGGATTCCAAATACGCCTTCAATCTCAAGTATGAGTTCTACATAGCTTAAAGATGCAGATATTGTTTCTATTGAAGCAACTTGTATTTCATTTATGCTTTTCATTAAAGTAAATTAAAAGTGTATTAGTATTCCAAAACCTACCAACTTAACAACAACAACTAGCACCGCTGCTGTCAAGAATGTGCAATTAAAGAAGCCTTAAAACATAAACTAAACTAAGAAAGGAAATCTCTTCAAAAAAAGCAAAGAACGCAACATATAGTATAGTTAAGTAAAAACCTCTTAGCAGTACCATTGCTATATCTCTCCACCAATATCACCCTTGATAAGCCTTCACCTCTAAAAACAACACAACAAAATGAGATATAAAGTTACTTGTTACAAAAGAACATATCAAATTCAAAATCTTAGTTTAATTAATTCAAATTAACCCTTAAAAAAAAAATCCTAAAATCCAATTATCTCCCTTGTCTACAACATTATAATATCAATGTAACTAAATACTTCAATCAACTAGTAAAATTTTCCAAATTTCCTTTCCTCAAATAACTCCACCCATTTCTTCTCTACAACAATTAAACTATCAAAATTAATCATACCCTTTATAAACTAATAATCAATAAACTTTGTGGTGAAAACAAAAAAAAAAAAAAAAACAATTTTTTTCCCATAAAAATGCAACCTTTAAAGTTTTCTGAAGCAACAAAACAAACAAAGAGATTAGTAACAAACCCTCCATTATCATCAGCATCATCATCATCTTTGGAATTTTGAAAACAACAAAGCTTAACTTTCTTCAACTTCTTCACTTTCAGTGAAGAATTGAATGCACTTGAAGATAATGACAATTGTAAAGTGTGAGACATTGAAAAAATTTATCAAATTTTGAAATTTCTTATAGTTGAATTATGAGAAAGTTTCAAGCTTTGATAATGTTCATTGCTTCTTCTTCTAGTATGGTACCAAATATATCCAAAGCTTGAAACGTAGAATGAGCCACGAATCGGTCGGGTCGGATCGGTTCTTCAGTTTGCCCGAATATGATTATCCGATTTGACCCGATTAATATCATCTTTTGGGCTAGCATATAGGCCTGTCCCATAATCGTCTTCAGATTTAAATGAAGGAGATTACTTTGCACACCTTCCTCTTCCCAACATAGCCCCCCCACAGTTTTTTCACTCTTTCTCGTAGATAGAATAGTAAATACTAGATGAAACTCGGACTTCGATTTGAGTCACACAGTTATTTATCTTAGCCGTCCAATATAAAATTGAGAGTGAAAATGAGCGTTGAATTGTATTTTTTTCTTTTTCTTTGAAACTCGAGTGTTTGAAAGATATAGAGCAGAGTACTTGCAACGGATAATATAAGCACAAGAGATATAGAGAAAGAAAGAAAACACACAAAGAGGTTTTATACACTGATAATCAAAACTGAAAGTAGTTCAGTCTTCTTGACTCTTCAAGGGAGTTTGTTATAATCACAACTGATTACAATTGCTCAAACACACGATTTATGACTTCTTTGCCCAAGTATACAACCTAAGACTTCCTTGCCCAAACACCAAGTTTAAGACTTCCTTGCCCAAAATCTCTAGCCTAGGACTTCCTTGCTCAAATACCCGTACAAGAGACTTCATTTGCTCAAGCATACTTGCAAGAGACTTCTTCTAACTTAAACAAGTTTAAGAAAGATTACAAGTTGAATATTATCTTTTAATCTTGCACACTCAAGCAATTATTAGTAACACAAATTCTACTTTGTTATCATCAAAATCATTAGAGAGATTTAAAAAAATCAATTTTATTCCAACACCGCGATCCTCCATTGTCATCATCAACATCGAACTCAAAATCCTCATCAGTCATCACCATTTTTCATTGAAGAACATAACATCATCATCATATCGTTGTTGTTGCTACAAGTACATTTGGTTACCTTCTATTTTGTTTATACTCTATTTTAGGGCTAACAAAAAAAAGAATAATCATGTTTCTTTTGACTTTTGATTCATCCTATTTTTATTTTTTATTTTTTTGTAATTCGTCCTATTTTTTTATTCCACTGTTAGAATGTCTTGTTGGAACTAGAGCTGGGTATGCGGGCTAGCCCGCCCCGCATAAACCCGCATAATAAATGGGCGAACAAGCTTGTCGGCAAATATAAACGAGTTATAATATTAAGCCTGAGTCCGGTCCGCATAAGCCCGCTGGTTAAACGGTTAACCCGCGGACTATTACCAAAAAAAATAAAAAATCACTTTTTTTAAAAAATAAACTAAATTAGTAAAATATTGATATAATGAAAGCTTAAAAAACTATATTATTAATAATTTTATGTTATAACATATAAATTGTAACTAACAAATAAAAATAAATAAAGTTTGTAATATCATTGAGTTTATCTATCTTCTCTTTGTAAGTAATGAAACTAAAATCAAATTCAACTGATTTTTATCGTCATTTTTGTACCGTCCACTTTAGTGAGAAAAACTTTCTACATGTACCCAAAAAAGCATAAAAAGATTAACAGATTCAATTTAACTAAATCACATCAAGGTAACCAAATTATTCAAAACATAATAGCGGAAAATACCCCCAAGAAAAATAAATACCCATTTGGACATGTATCTTTCAAATACTAGCAAATGTATATACAACTAAGACAAAGTAAAAGATAGTGAAAAAGAATAAAAGATTATAAGTAAAAAACCATGCCTGAATCCTGATGTTTTGTGTTGTTGTCTACTTGATTAAAATTGGAGTGTGTTGTTGCTTTTTATAATTAGGGTTTAGACTAAGTCTTTTTTTTTTGTGTGGTTAAAAAAGTTGAATTTGGACATGTACCAAGTTAGTTATATCTGATATATTTTATAATTAATTATATATATATAAAAAAAAGACGGGCCACGGCTAACCTGCGAACCCACGGATTTAACCCGCATAACCCCATGGTTTTAACGGTCCAATCCACACAGGCAAAAATGTAAACGGGCCAAAAAAATTGATCTTAAGTCCGTGCAAGCTGCGAGTTAAACGGGTCGGTCCGTGGATCTTAGTCCATATACCCGAGTCTAGTTGGAACTTCATATCATATATTGCAAGAGGTACATTTTATGCTTTGTTTATGTTTTTTTTTTCATAATTGTATCTGTTAGGGACTCACAATTAGTTAGTAATTTTAGGGGGCAAATTGATAACAATTACATAATTTCATTGGGGTACACTTAATCTTTTGATTATTTATGACATAATTTAAGAAATAAAATGTAGCTATAGAAATAATATTTTGCGAGTGCAGCCGGATTTTGGTTCGGTTTCACATTTTGATTACTTCCATATATTTATCTGGGTATATTTTAATATGGACCACTTCATCAAGTGGTCCATGGTGGACTAGTCATGAATAATATTATAACGAATACAAATTTTACAAAATCTACCGTTGGATTGAAAGTTTATATCATATAGATCATCCATAAAAAAATTTTGGAAAATTGAAAATCATTTGATATGTTATTGAGACACACCAAGATTAACGGTTTATTAAATAACGTTAATTTTGATGTGTCTCAATAACATATCAAATTATTTTCAAAAAAGTTTCAAAAATTTATAGATGATCTATACGATATAAAATTTCAATCAAACAGTAAATTTCGTAAAATTCATATTCGGTAGATCATTTGTCCACGGTGGACCACCTAGGTGGTCCACCGTAGCATTAACCTACATCCTCCTTTCTTTTTATTCTTCCCTATTATTCCTATTGTTTATACATAGTTTCATAACAAGTTTTGATATTTTACGGAGACTAAAATCAAACTTTTTTTTTGCAAGGGCTAAAACCAAAACAAGCTAATTGCAGGGACTATTTTCATATTTAAGCTAAAGGAGTATAATACTTCTATAGGAGTTTAATGACCCATTTTGTTATAAATTAAAAAAATTTATATATTTTTTTTTAAAATGAAGGTGTGCATTAGACCATAAACTTGAGAGTGTACTTAACTACTTTTTAGTTATTATTTGCTAACACATTTCAAAAAATAAGTGGGTGTGTTATAACAAATATCTATAGGATTGTTAACTTACACCCACTTATGTTTTAGAATGAATGTTTTGGTAACATGCACTTCAAAGTGTCTTTAACTACTTTTTAGTTATAAGTGGCCAACAGACATCTTCTAAAAAATAAGTGGGTATATATATATATATATATATATATATATATATATATTGTTATGAATATTTAGTGGATGTTCATATAGGTTCTAGGCTCATGTTATTGGTCCATTACATTTGCTTATAAATAGAACTCATGTATCATGTAAAGTATACTCTTAAGGAAGAATATAGAGTCTGATGTTCTCCTCTCTTCTCCCTTTCTTTTTATTCTTCCCTATTATTCCTATTATTTATACATAGTTTCATAACACATTATCAGCACGAAACTCTACCATAATATAAAGACAGTTAACAAAGGTTGTTACTACTGGTCGTGGCTATGGAGCTTTCACAACTTGTTAGTGTTGTTGCTGATCTGGTTAGTTTTCTGTCACAACTTGTCAATACAAACACCTAATATGTGTTACCATAATTAAATTAACACGACAAGTTCTTATGAATTGATTTTGACTTGTAACCCTTATTTTAAATTTTGGGGCTTTTAATTAATTTATCTATTTCTATGAACATAAGTATTGTTGTTGTATTATCGATGATATGGCTATAGTTATAATATATATTATCATTGATATAGTTCTAGAAGAACTTGAAAAAATTCAATCTTTCAATTGTCTAGTTCCTACAGAACTTAAAAACAAACAGAAGAATTCAATCGTCTAATTACTCAAGAATTTAAAAAATCTCAATCTTTATTATGAATTTCAAAAAAATTCAATTGTCGTGTGTATCCCGAATGGATTGTTATATGGTTCTTGAAGAACTTATAAGTTGAATTTTACTCTATATGAATTCCAGAAGAATTTAATTGTATAGTTCCTGACGAACATATAAATTTAGTCTTTGAATTCTCAAAGAATTCAATAATCTTAGTTCCCGAACTTAGAAAACTCATCTTTTATCCATTATGAAGTCCAGAAGAAGAATTCACTATATAGTTCCTGAAGAAAGTAATAATTTTCACCTTTTACTATAAATTCTAATTTCAATAATCATGCATCTTTGATGGATTGTAGTATAGTTCTTGAAGAACTTAAATTTTATTTCTCTTTTATGAATTGTAGATGAATTCAATATTTCTACATCTTTAGAGGAATGTAAAATGATAGTGATTAATTAGCAGTTCTTGAAGAACTTACAAAAAAATTCAATGAATGACCATAAACTTTTGTGTTTTGTTTATTTCTATCAGCAAGTTGCAATATTTTTTTAGTAAAGTTCCATTACTAAATAAACTTTTTTGTTTATGAGCAAGTTTGCAATGTTTTCCATATGATATGGTATTACTTTAGTGATAATGGTATAGTGGTTTCACTTGTATTGGTTTCTTGATTTTATGAGCATGATTAGAGTAGTGATAAAATTGGTCCTGCAATTCTAAGTGTATAATGCTTCATGTGTAAGTAAATTATAATGAGAAAAGACGATATTTTTATGTCTTTATAAAAATTTATAACATCTACTTGATTTTAATAGAATTTAGCAGGAAGAATTTTTTTTTTTCGGTTCCGTTTTGTTATTTATAAAATATGATTCATCCATAAATAATGTGTGGATGATTTTTTAATTATTTGTGATACTACAAAATTATTAGCGGCTTCAGAAGAGGCTAATGTATTATTATATGGAAGTACGAAGTTATACATTATCATTGATAATGAATTGTATTCTTAATATCTACATATTCCGAAGAAATTAAGTGTAATGAAAAAGTTATAAACTAGAAGTTTATACTACATTTTTATATATAATAGTGTAATTGAAGTGTTGTGAATTCGTCTATAAAATCACACCAATAAAAACTTGATGTGTGGAGCAATTTAAGTTTTATACTACATTTTTATATATAAAAGTTATAAACTAGAAGTTTATACTACATTATATTTTGGGAACATTCAAACTCATGAAGAGCTTGAGATATTGTCATTTCTTACAAAATAAGTATTTGAAGAATATTTTAGAGCTCGAGTAAATGATGAAGAACTAATTGGTCCTGAAGTATCACATTTTGGTTCAAATGGGGCCAAATATATTATGGACCTATTACTTGGGGCCAAATATATCACAAACAAACTATATGTTTACATGAGAATTTAAACAAATCACAACAACAACCTCATGAATTGATGAAGAAACTTTAGCGCTACGAGAGATGAGTCAAGAATGTGTTTTGATTGAAGTTCGTGATTTATCACATACAAGAGATTTGTAATTTTTTTCTTCTGAAGGGTTATTGCAACAATTCAATATGAAGATAACATCGCAAGACTGCTAATTCGTGGAGTAACATAAAAGGAAGATAGAACAAATTTTCTGCAAGTCACTGCCAAGTAAACTTTTGGGCAACTACTACAGAAGATTATTTGATTTTCTTCATCTCATATATAATTGTCTTTATGAGGGGAGACATAAATATGTTCTGCACTCTTTTTCCCTTCACCATGGTTTTGTCCCACTGGGTATTCATAGTAAGGTTTTTAAGGAGGCAGTTCAGTTCAAACACAAAGGATGTTGTACTCTTTTTCCTTCACTAGAATTTTTTCCCACTAAGTTTTGTCTAGTAAAGTTTTAATTAGGCATATCCTCGATGGACATCCAAGGGGGAGTGTTATGAATATTTAGTGGATGTCCATATAGGTTCTAGGCCCATGTTATTGGCCCATTACATTTGCTTATAAATAGAACTCATGTATCATGTAAAGTATACTCTTAAGGAAGAATACAGACTCTGTTATTCTCCTCTCTTCTCCCTTTCTTTTTATTCTTCCCCATTATTCCTATTGTTTATACATAGTTTCATAACACACACACACACATATATATATATCCGACAAAGTTTTTTTTTTTTTTTTTTACGTAAATCTTAACTCATTTCATTCAACAACATAGTTTCAATATATGATGGTATGTAATCAAATTCTTGACAACTAGCAGTGGCGGAGCTAGCCCGAAAAATTGGGGCGGGCCGCCACAAATATAAATCGAATATACAAAAACATTACTAAAAAAAGACATATCATATTTAGGGTGTGTCTAATATGTGGATATCTCAAAAACAATCAAATATCATTTTAAAAATATATCATGAAATATATTTTATGTCAATTCATGTGTACACTTAATACTTTTTAATTAGTTCTTGCATTTATGTTTATAATATTATATGAATCTCTCCAACAAAAACTTAATTTTTTTTAATAAAAGATTGATCAAACATGAGTACTTTTTTTATACACAAACTCTATTTTAAATAAAAATTCGAGTACTTTTTTCTCCAAAAAAAATATACTTGAATACTTCGACAAAATAAATTACACATTTTAAAACATCTATAAATTATTAAACAATAAAACATTAGAAGGAATGCTTAAAAAAATAAATTAAGAAGGATATTTGAAATATTAAGAATTCCGGGTCTTCCAAAGAGCGGGGGTTTGAAACCCCCGCAAACGGAAAACCTGTTAAAGAATTCCAAACCCCCGGAAAACCTAAAGTAACAAACTACACCGTCTATTTAGCGGGGGTTTATAACCGCCGCTAAATAGTATACCTATGGAGAAAAAAAATATGGGGCGGGCCATGGCCCAACCCAGCCCATGAAGAGCTCCGCCCCCTGACCAGTGACAACTAGCGAAAGATAACGCCACCTTTGCTAACAAGTGAGCAACATTGTTGGCTTGTCTCATAATAAAACTTATCCTAAAGTTTCATAATGAACGTAAAGAAGTTTTACACGCGAATAACATATCGCCAAATTTCGTACGTAAATTTAGTTTACCTCTAATGTCATCAGCCACTAGCTTGCAATTTAGTTCTTCTATAACAACATTAGAAAATTCAAGATTTCGGAACCAAGAAATAACAATTTAAAGACCTCATACCTCTGCTTCATGTGGAAGGAGATTACCATGATTCCACGTTTTTGAGAATGAATAAAGTTTTCTTTATCATCTCTTAAACGCATATTTGTACCAAAACGGTTTTGCTCCCTAAATATCGCTGCATCAACATTACATTTAAGCATACCTTACATTGGTGATATCCATGTTCCCTCTACAACTGAAACACTAGTGCTTGCACCTCTTCCTTCTTCTGTAACAATCGACGTAATTTTTCTCAATCCAGTATTATTCACTAGATTTTGCATTGTGTAATAATAAGCAGATTTGACACTATATTCACCATTTCTTGAAAACTTCCAATTAGGCGCATCTATAGAGAGATGAAAAGAAGAAAAAAAAGATACCACATAATTGTTCACCATTAAAGACACAAAAATTATTAGGTGGTTGCGCATCTTTTTCCTTCTGCCTTATATGTACCAAATTAAGAATAATATAACACCACATAATTGTTCACCATTAAAGACACAAAAATTATTAGGTGGTTGTGCATCTTTTTCCTTTTGCCTTATATTTACCAAATTAAGAATAATATAACAATGTTTTCTCTTTAGGGCCTATGGTTTTTTTTCCCTTTTGGAATTTACTTTTTTGCCCTTCAATAAAAACTTCGGTTACTACGAATAGAATTTTTTTTGCCTTGAAAAAAAAAATTCAGTTTCTGTTAACCGAATTTTTCCTGAATTTGAACTAGAAAAAACTTCAGTTTCTGCGAACCGAAGTTTTTAGCAAGAGCAAAATTAGAATATTTGGGAGTATAACAGATATATGGGAAGCCTAGAGAGAAAACATCTAATATACTTATAATTAAGTGGATATTGGGCTATGTGGCGGAGCCAAGGGTGGCCGGATGGCCCACGACCCAACACCAAATATATATATATATATATATATAGAGTCAGGATCCGTTGACACCAACTAGTTTGACACCAAATGTTACACCTCTCAATAACGTTTTAACCGATATAAATTTTATAAAATCTACCGTTGGATTGAAAGTTTACATCATATAGATCATTTGTGTAAAATTTCAGACAAATGCAAAATCAGTTGATATGCTATTGAGACACATAAAGATTAACGGCATTTAAAAAAATACAAAAACCGTTAATTTTAATGTATCTCAATAACATATCAAATGATTTTGGATTTATTTGAAATTTTACACAAATGATCTATATGATGTAAACTTTCAATCCAACGGTGGATTTTATAAAATTTATATCGGTTAAAACGTTATTGAGAGGTGTAACATTTGGTGTCAAACTAGTTGGTGTCAACGGATCCTGACTCATATATATTTTAAAAGGTGATTCGGTTTTGTTCTTCTTATTTATTATTTGAGTTTTGCTCTTGTTCTTCTTATTTATTATTTGAGTTTTCCTATGTGATTTTTTCATTTGTCCCGTCTTCGTATGGAGTTGTTTGTTATTCCGTCTTCATACGGTGTTAGTTTTATCTTTGTACGGTGTTTGTTTTGTTTAAATTAGTTCCTTCTTTGTACGGTGATGTTAATCTTAACACTTGAGGCATGGTTGAAGCACTCAAAAAGTTCAATGATGAGTTTATTAATGAAAGATTTTTGTTGTTCAAAAAAAAAAAAAATAGACATGCCTTATGATATGTGAGTTTGTTAATAAAAGATTTTTGCTGCTAAAAAAAAGGTTCTTGGTATTATGAAAAATCCACATCAAAAATTTTTGTATCCTCTTTATATATAGATATAGATTATGACTTTTTTCTTTTATAAATATATTTTTTGTATTTAATTTATATATTATAATTTTTTCAGTGGTCTATCCATAAAAAAATTTAGTTCTTCCACCGACTCAGCTCAAGTAGTTAACGAGCTCCATCAAAAGACACATAGTTGGAGAGAACCTGAATTCAATTTTGAGATGAAATGGTTCATATTTATATTTTACTTATCTACCAATGGTCAAACTCTAAACTGTAGAGCCCCTTACTCTTAAAAATCGGAAGGCGGGATGAGTTATTATGCATAACGAATAAACTTATGCATGATGCATAAACAAATCTTCACCATCAAATTGAACCTAATAAATCTCCAAACGCACCATTTCCCACCCCAAATCAACAACAGCAACCCTTGGACGTCATCAGATTGCTTCGTAGTTAGTTTTAACCTAAAATCATGTCAAAACCATTTTTGTTGTGGAATGGTTTCACATTAAATGTACTTAATAATGTCAAAACTATTTTTACTGTGGAATGGTTTCAGAGGGTTGTAATCCAAAATCATTTTGCTGTGGAATGATTTTGTGTGTTATTTATGCATGGTGCATAAAGAATTCGTTTATGCACCATAACCACTCTCTCGAAAGGCGCAAAAAAAAAAACTAAAAATGATTTTTTTTTTCTATTTGCATTTTTTTGTTACACTTGCAATCACTTTCTTTTATGATTATCAACATCAATTCTACATGCATGTCAATTTCCGATATGTCTTCTTTATTGTACAAGTACTCAATTTTTACAATTCAAAGAAGACGTTAATAGATGTTCAATTTAATGATCATTACACACCAATCAGAAAAAAATAAAAGAAGAGTTATTTCCTAATCAACCTATAAACCAAAACAAAACAAAAATATTTATTCAATCAACTATAGATTGCAAAATTGCAATTTCTCCTCTAAACATAATGTTTTTTCGAAGGCACCAAATACATCAAGTGTTAGCTAACCAACTTAAATGACGAGTTTTCACACTTTTCTTATTCCTCACTAAGCACCAAAAGAATTGAAATGAATCCAACTTTCCTCGAAATTGATAAATTCCAATTCAACTATCTATAAAGACTCTATTCCAACTTGAATAGAAAAGAAGCAATTAAAGAAAATATGATAAACATATCTTCCTTCTCCTTAAAACAAAAAACACAACAAAATTCAAACGGATTAACAATAAACATTTTTATTTTTACCAATTTACTAAAAATTAATACTAACTAACACCAAAATTTATTAATGCATATAAAATCTTTTTTTTTCCTTCTAAATATACACGTGCAAGTGTACAACACCACACACAAATGACACACCTAGTCTCTCTTGTTATTATAAATACATACAGCTCCTGTTTCATTTTTCTATAGTTCTATATCGTTTGCCATAACCCATCCATCACAAGGTATCATCTTACTTTGTTTTTTACACCACTTTGTTTATTTTTATTTCCTTACATAATATGTACTATTAATTAGCACATATCTTATATACTATTTTTTCCTCTTTATATTCTTCTTCTTTTATATATACAATACATGGATTCCCTTTTGTCACGGGCTTTAGTTTCAGGCTTTTGTTGGTCACTAGTTTCATCCACCAACCAATTTGCTTTTCACAAGACAAGAATTAGAAGAAGCTATGGCAACTTCAAATGTTGCAAATGGAAATGGTTCAAGTGAGACCAAGGGAAAGACCATCACTTGCAAAGGTAGGTAACTCACACAACTTACATATTCAAAATAATTAATTAATTTGCATTAGCCAAACTTACTCATCTATACTTGAGCATATATTGAATCTTAATCAACAATTTCATTTTATGCATTAGCCGCCGTGGCACATGGTCCGGGAGAACCTTTTGTCGTGGAGCAAATTCTTGTACATCCTCCTAAAAAAATGGAGGTTCGAATTAAGATCCTCTATACTTCTATTTGTCACACCGATCTCAGCGGTTGGAAAGGCGAGGTAAACACAATTTGCACATCTATATCTATATATGTATATAAAATAATACATAAATTATATTTTGTTTCAAACAATTTCTTATTTTGATTGTTTTTCTTCTGATCTATTTTTTTTTCTTCTTGTTTTTGTCAATCAAAGTGTGAACCTCAACGTGCTTATCCTCGGATTTTTGGCCATGAAGCTTCCGGGTATGGAAAAATCCATTCCGCCAACTTTTCTTTCATCATAATCACAAAGTTACATGCCATACTTGTTTACTGAAATTATTGACTTTATTTACAAATGGTTGAAATCTTCAACTGTGTGATTATGAATAAACTAAATTCGGATTATATTGAATATATAATGTTGACTTATTTATAATTAGATGTGACAAACAAAAATAACATTTGTGTAGGGTTGTGGAGAGTGTGGGAAAAGGAGTGAGTGACATAAAAGAAAAGGACATAGTTGTCCTAATATTTAATGGTGAGTGTGGTGAATGTGTCTATTGCAAGTGTGAGAAAACCAACATGTGTGAGAAGTTTGGGGTAGACCCAATGAAGAAGCTAATGTGTGATGGTACAAGTAGATTTTCAACAATTGATGGCAAACCCATTTTCCATTTCTTGAACACTTCAACTTTCACGGAGTATACAGTGGTGGATTCAGGTTGTGTTGTTAAGGTCAACCCTCAAGAAACTCTTTGCCTTAAAAACCTCACCATGCTTAGTTGTGGAGTTTCCACAGGTAAGTACCCTATATATATATGTTCATTCTTTTTAATATTTTTTTTATTTAAAATAGTTTAGCGTCAAAATTGACACATACTATTTGATAAATATAATGACAAAATAATATTCTCTCTTTCGTTTGTATATTTTTTCTTAATAAAAGTACATTAATATTAAATGTATAGTATCAATATCAACGATGATTAATAAAGATTCATTAGATGTTAATCTTATGAGTCTCAATAACATGGTTTTACCTCAAAAAAATAAAATAAAATAACATGTTTTCTCAAAAAGAAAAAGTCTCGAACAACATATTAAATAATTTTAAATTTTAATAAAATTTTACATGCATAATATATATATAACATGAAATTTCAATCTATATATAAAATTTTAATCTAACAATTTATTTTATAAAATTTGTATATATAAATTAAAAATTTATTACAAGGTGCAATATTATTATAATGTTAGACTAATGTCACTTTGATTTCTTCCAATATATAATTCAGAATAGTTCTTTTGTTTTTTATAAACTTCAGATTGGTTCTTAATTTAATATTCTCTATTATTTGCGGTATGTTTCTTGCATATTCATCATGCCTCCTGTTTTTTAATGGTGTAGGTAGGACATATGATTCACTTATTATCGTGATTCAAAGAACATTATGGCTCTATCACCAATGTCACATTTTATGTCTTAAAAGCTTATAATTTTATATGTCATTTTTTGAGCAATCACATTTTATGTCTTAAAAGCTTATATTTTTATATGATAAAAATTAATTAGTTTGATAAAATTTGTTTCTCAAGAGTTTATAAGTTTAATGCTATTATTTCAATTATTATATCTTTAACTATTTATTACTCTATCTTTTTTCAATTCTTCAATTTTTCATTTTTATATTATTAATGAAGGACAATTTTGTAAACTAACTCAATTTTTTTTTCCATACAACATTAATTACAAAGAAGAAGTATAAAATAGTACATAAATTAGCTTATAATAAACTATTCATTCGCTATTAGTTCATCAACTATAAACTAACTTATCATATATTCAATATTTTTTTTATCAAACTTTTGAGAGAGAGTAAACATGTATCCGATTTTTTTTTTTTACTACAATTGAGTTGATGATTGAACTCAGAATCTCTAACATATTTTTCAAACTCCTTATCACTAGTAAATTAGCTAGTAAGATAAAATAATTGAAAATTAATTTGGATACGCACCGTGCTCGTCTTGCGCTCAGTTGCGTTATTAATAAAATTTAGTAGTTCAAAAAATTGAAAATTTAATTTTATTTAATTTCAACAGATTGTTTTGACTAACATGCAATTTAATACGTGGGCCTATTGCCTTGCGTGTGGGGATGGGGTTGATTTTCAACATTTAATGTTCCTCGTTGTGTTCACCCCATTCCTTATCTTAAGTCATTCTCCCTCACGTCATTCACTCCTCCTCCTATTAAACTGTGAAATACCCACTGAAATTTTAAAACTCGTTAAATACTCTCATGAAATTTGAAAATAGATAAATATTTTCCTGAAATTATAAAAAGTCAATCAAATTGCCCCATGACACTACCGGTCAGAGTCCATGTCAAGGGGTAATTTGATTGACGTTTTTATAATTTCAGAGAAATATTTTCCTATTTCCAAATTTTGGGGAGGTATTTGACGAATTTTGAAATTTCAGAGGGTATTTGCCAAATTTGTTTTGTGCAACAAATTATGTACTGATGCATTCAAACTCCCTTTTCCCGGTCAATAACGAAACACATCACTACGTTTACTGGTAATAATATATTCCTCTAGTCCTTAATATAAGAAGTTGACTTTTTAAATACATTTAAAAGTGAATGTATCTAGTGTATAATATAGTCTAAATGCATTAATTTTTTAATATATCTAAAAAATTCTTAATTATATTAAGGACGGGAGGGAGTAATAGTAGTACATCATAGTACTAATAATTGAATTGATCAATGCAATTGAATATTGTTTAATGACGCTAGACTGAGCCTCAAATCTATGTCCATAAATTTTTTAATGGGTATGGTAATTACTAATGAGTGTTGCGGAGTAAATTTTATTATACAGTATTTGATTTTTTTTAACCAGGCTTGACAAAACAGTCAAATAATATTATATTTTAATTAAAAGTCATAACTTTTAATGTAGCTATATAATAGTTTCAAACAAATCTGTGTCAAAATAAATTTTCAAACAAATCAACCAAAAAAAAAAATTGTTTCAAACAATAGGTTTATTATATCACTTACAAAATTTACCTTTGATTATCAATAAAAAATTACCTGATTCTTTTGAGAAAAAAAATACCTTTGATTTTTGAACAAATGGTCTTTAAAAGTACTTATTACTAGAATTTGCTATATTTTTTATAGGTATAAATTATAATTTTCATATAGAAAAATTGATTGCGCCGGTCAGGTTTGACTTGAAGTTTTGCTATAGCAGTCTTGAGGATGACCAAATTTCTTGACCTTCTTATTTTGCAATTATAAAATAGAAAATGCGATTCTTTAAAATGTTTTGTTTTATGATAAATAATAAAAATAAATATTTTATAATTTTTTATATAAATAGATCTTTATATTTTAAAATCAGTAACTTCCCCAAACTATATTTTCTCTAGAAGCAAATGAAAATTCAAACATTAACATCACCAACACGTACGTAATTAAAATAAAAAGTATAAGTTGTAATTTAATCGATAAATGCTGACATTTTTAAGTTGGATATTTTCACTGAAATTCGAACTTAGGACATCAAAGTTATGTGTTTGTCTTAGTACGCTTGTTATTTTGTCTACCTATATAAAAACTCGGTCAATACTCAATAATACTATTTTTATTTATTGTGCGGGACGTTTCAACATGATACTAGTAGAGAGGAAAAATAAATTTTCAATGGAATATTTAGTCAAAAAATTATCAATGGACTATAATAAGTTGACTCAGAGACTTGGAATTTTTTCCAACTTGAAAAATACTATTCTTCTCGTGTCTATGAAAAGACGTACAAGTAATTTGTTCTTTAAAATTTGCTGGAAATAGATCTTTGGTGTCTTTCATTTTTTTTATAATAATAATTGGCATCTAGATTGGCCAGAAAAGAGGGGAAATAAAATACCTAAAAAATGAGAAAACGAAGTCTTGTCATTTTGTTTGCAGCCTGCAATTTCACGTAACATTATTTTTGTTTTTTACTTATTACTTTTCCCATGCAGAGAGGAAAAGTATGTTTTGTCTCAATATTTTATCTGATGGTCAAGTCAATGTTTGTATCTTAGGACGGAGTCTTTTTTGGAGCCGGCCAGATGTGTTTTATGTTAAAGAAAGAATCAACGATAATGTTTTTTATTTTGTGTCAATAATGTTATTCTTAGTCAAAAAAATGTGTATTCATTATTGTCTACAGTATAATAATAGAGTACAATTGTACCCAAAAAAATAATAATAGAGAAAAAAATGTGCATTGATAGTGTGAAATAATGTTACCAATCAATAAAAACCGTGTTTCCGCCGTATCACTCCACTTCCTCCACTTTCTTAATATGACATGGAAGATTACAAAATTCTTACCGAATGTTGGTATAAAATTAATTAACACTAATAACACATAATCTTTAAACTTATAATAATAAAAGCTTTTTATTTTATTTTTTACGGATAAGAATAGAAGTTTGTAGTCTCGTGCTCAGTTGATATATTTGCCATTAAAAAAAGTAACGTTTGATATATATATATATTAGGTTGATTTTATGTGATGTGATTGTGAATTGTTGAAACTCAAATAAATGTAGGAATTGGAGCTGCTTGGAATACTGCTAATGTACATGCTGGTTCATCTGTAGCAGTCTTTGGTTTAGGTGCAGTTGGCCTCGCAGTAAGATTTTTAATTTCCTGGCACGATATATTATAGCTATTTCTTGATGTGTATGCTCATTTTTTTTCTCTTTGATATTAACTTATACTGACAATTTCAATGCTTCACGATAATTTCATCTGCAGTAATATTTTTCTTTGATTTTAACTTAACACTGTCTTTGTTTGATGTGCTGAAGTCTCTTTGTTTGATTTTTAAATTATGATATATTTAAATGCATTTTTATAAATAATATTATAATAATGGTGTTTCTATTTAATTCATCATTTATTCAATGCCTAAAATATGAACCAAAAACAAATTTATAACTAAAAAAAAATATAAAAAATCTTGGGAAGACTTAATTTTTGTTGGACTTGGGCCAGGTTGCAGAAGGGGCACGAGCCAGAGGTGCTTCCAAAATAATAGGTGTGGATATCAACCCAGACAAATTCATCACAGGTAGCAACTTAATTTGAGTACAAGAGTTTAGGACTATATAAAATTTTCCTTCTAATCACCATATAATTTACCTTCTAACCTAATGCCTCACTGGATTGTTGGGCCAATGAGGAGAGCCTCACTGGGTTGGTTCAACATATTGAGGCATCAGATATATGGATCATCTCACTTATAGGGAGCCTCACTCAGTTGTTGGGCCATTGAGGAGATCATCACTGGGTTGGTTTAACACATTGAGGCATTAGGTTTATGAGTCTCTCATTTATATGTTGTTTAACCTCTACTTTTCCGACAATACGAGACTTAATTCACACTTAATATATCTCATCATAATCTAAATCTAACATGAAATATATTTTCTTTGTGCTCAAAGCCAAAACAATGGGAATCACAGACCTCATAAATCCAACTGATGAAGAGAAGCCGGTATATGAGGTTGGTGCTTTCTCTCCACTCATTTCGCAAAAGAATATATTATCTGCACATGCATTTTCACCAGCAAGATTATAAATTCATCTGCAGAGAATCAGAGAAATGACTGGGGGAGGAGGTGTAGACTACAGTTTTGAATGTACAGGAAACTTGAATGTTCTAAGAGATGCCTTCTTGTCTGTTCATGAGGTATATTTATATTCCTAGTAGCAAAACAATTCCAGCAGTTTCATTGACATAATTTATAGGCCAAATGCATCCAGAGGTCCTTTAAGTTTTGCATCTGTAACAGATAGGTTTTAAGTTTTTGAGGTAACAAATATGTTTTTTAAGTTTCTAATTTATTGCACCGCTATCCTTCAAATAGGTCAAAAAGCAATGTTACCTAAAAACTTAAAAGGACCTATGTGCTACCTAAAAAACTTAAAGGATCCCTCAATGCATTTGACCTAATTAATATTTCAACTATTCTTCATAAACTTAATCTTTATTTGAAAGCAAGGGTCCAATTAAAAACTGATCAGACACAATTTTCTAGTTTAAAATTGTGCACTACTTATGTCAATTTTTGTAATGCAGGGTTGGGGATTGACTGTACTATTGGGAATTCAATCATCACCAAAGTTGCTACCCATACACCCGATGGAGCTCTTTGATGGGCGCAGAATCGAAGGATCAATTTTTGGAGGTTTCAAAGGCAAAAGTCAGTTGCCTAATCTCGCCACAGAATGCATGCAAGGGGTAATGATCATCTCTACTTGCAATGCCTTCAAACTCAAATTATGTTATGAGTTTTAGTGTGCAAATAATATTATTCTATAATTACTCATCTTAGCAAAAACTAATGCATGGTCTAATACCTGGTTGTTATGGCTTTGATTAACTTTTTAGGCGATAAAGCTGGATAAGTTCATCACTCACGAACTTCCCTTTGAGGAGATAAACAAAGCCTTTGACCTTTTGATTGACGGGAAATCTCTGAGATGTCTTCTGCACCTCTAAGAAAAACGCTCTTTTTTTCATTCTGATAGAGAGCACTCTCCAATTTTATGATATCTGAATGAACTCTTAAATAGAAGTATATCTAAATTCTAAATATAAATATGAGTGTTTTTTAACAGTACTTACGCAGCGTTATCTTACTGTGAAGTGTGCTACGACGGCCAAGAAAGAAAAGTAGTTGTGTACTCAAGTTCGCTCTTCAATATGAATGTTGGACGCCATTTCTTTTTCGTTATGCCTTTGCACCCTGTAAATTAAACGTTTCTGAAGATGGGAGAGAGTATAATAACAACCATTCTGATACAACTACTACATGTAAAAATAATTATGGTTTGCAAGGGAGAGTTTATTAAATGCATACAGTTTTCCATAATATATCACCATGTTAGATAAATGGTTAAGTACAACTTGTCTGAAAAATTACAGCTAATGATAATGTCGAATGCATCAAAAGAAAATTACATCATGCCTACCTAACATAAATATATATTCTACAAAATTCTTGGCCAACTGATACAGAAACATTGGCAGCTGGATGATTGTCATTACTGCTGGAAGATAATATTTGGAATCATGGTGAATTTGACAAACTCACGGTGATAATATGATTTTGTAGAAGCTCCAAAGTGTAGATTTTGTAAAATCACGGTAATTCATTGTGATTCTGTCAAGCTCACCATGAATCCAAATATACACACAATTTCCACAAAAATTGAACACTTCTACACAGAGTATTGATTCCAAAAAAAAATTCAGGAGCAAAAAAGGGTAAAATAAGAAGAATTCAGAGTTCCCTTTCATTGTTTGTTGATGTTGTTTTGTTTGTTGCGATTTTCCTCTGTAATTGTTTGAAATTCTTTCTCACTAGCTGCAATTATGCGCTTCACAATGTCATATGAGGTAAGCTTGATGCTGCAGAGAGAAACAAGGGTGAGTAAAGAAACTAATGCTAAGAAAGCATAAAAATGGGCTTCAACAATAGGAGAAAACAGGAACCTGCTGTTTGGTAGGGTTTTCAGAGCATTGGGTACAAATCCCCGATACAAACCAGCAACACCATCTCGTGCCACAATACCTGTATCAACATAAGTTTTATAATAAACAAATCCCCCTTAAAATACACAAATTCAAATAGTTTAATTAACATCTAGTGTGCCATCCCAGCATATTTAAATCTACTTATACTAGTATATTGTTATATTACAACCATGATTATAAACATATTGAACAAACTTTCAGGGGAAAAAGGAAATAACAACAATTGTAGACAGACAAATACACTGGTTTACCATGGTCTGTAATTGTTAAAGCAACCTTCAATAAGACTATCGAGTCCTACTGTTTACCAAATATAAAGGGATCATTTTATTGTGGTATCACTGGTATGATTGATTTTATTGCATTTTTTATCATATAAATAAGCATCGAGTTAATAATTGGAAGATTCTGAATCAATTATTATCGTACATGTGTGTTTTACTTTTAAATTCAAGGCTCCAATTAGGCAACTTAATTACTGCAGATATAAACCCAATACTGGGGGTCAAAGAATAATAGCAGGATTTTATTTAGTTACTTATTTTGACAGGAAAACTTAGAAACAGTATTACAGCACACAAGTCAAATTCTTAAATACATTGTTTTATATAAATTTATTTTATGACACTAAAGTAAACAGGAGTAATCCTCACCTGTAAAAGCTTCTAATACTGTCGTATAAGGTGTACCCCTCAATTGCATTTGTCGCCGGACAGTGTCTAGAGGATAGCATGTAAGTGTGGCTAGAGATGCCGAAAGCACAGCAGTGAGTATAGTTGTTTCAGTTCTCTTTTGATACTTCTCAGGCAAAGACTTCTTTAATCTATCACCCATAGAATTAGAAGGTCAGGATTTTCAATATCAATGTCCAAGTCCACTGTACCACAGATCACAATAAAGATAGAAGTTATTAATGAACTTACAAGTCAAAAACACAAAAATTCACTGCAATATAAGGAGCAATTGCAATAAGAGAAGGCCCAAGGCCTCTGTAGAAAGATGCAAATCCTTCCTCCCTTAGCATGCACAAGGCAACCTGGAAAAACCACAAAATGGTACCGAGCCCCCTATCAGGTACATCTTCACGAACAAAGAACTTGCTTAAATGCTAAATCAGTTCAATCAATACCTCTGACATGGTTCGACAACCAGGTTCAACGGCTAATCGTAATCTCAGAACATCTAATGGGTAAGTTATCTACAAGGATATAAAAAAATTAGATACATTGAAGCAAGATGTAAAGGACAAAAGACTATTTTACATAAACGAAATTGCTAATAGATATTAATTGTATCATGTAAAACATAATAACACGCAAAGCTAGGAAAAAGAAACGCACGGGCCCTGTATTTACTTACAAAAGTGGATGTCATGCCAGCAAAAGCACCTGCTGAAAGTCTTGCCACAACAGAAAGTTCACCATCCTGTCCCTTGAATAATTTCTGTGAATAAAAAAATAGAACTTCAAACATGAACAGGTAATATTTGCTATTAGAAGTTTTAAAAAGGTAGTTAGGGGTGACCTTATAAAATTCGTAAGCAAAAAGCTGGACGGCACTATAAGGTATAACCCGAATCACCTGTAACATTAAAAAAGAAGCTCTAAAATGGAAAGACTAGTCATTGTTAATAAGGAAAAGTGAATGCAAAAATATCAATACATTTTTTACTGATTGTACTGACCTGCGGGAGGTTTCCCTTCCAGTAACCTCTAATCCCTTCTTTCTTCCCTATAACAGCAATGGCCTGTGTTTTATATTCATGTGACCAAAGAATTTTTAAAAAAAGTCAAGATCACAATCAAAGTGATGGGAGGAGGAAATAAACTAAAATTAGTAATTAATATGTGATGTGCAAATACAAATCGTTAAAAACAGGTAGTTGACTGAAAGTAACATTCTATTGCTACTACTGAGCTGGCCGATTATACACACAACTTGGCCAACTACCCTTCTACAAGATGGCTACAATTACAAACTAGCACCATTGAGAACAGAGAGTCTATAACCAAGTCCATAAATTATCAATTACTAATCATCATGAAGATAAATCTTTAAAGCATTTATAAACACAAATATGATGAAACCACCTTTTGCTACTGTCAACGGAAGACAAAAAAATAATTTTGCCAAATGTTAATTGATACAAATACAACATTAGTGCAAATAATGGAGTCTACCAAGAAGGTATGGAACTCATCAACACACCTCTTCAAATTCGTTCTGTATTCAATTTTTTCTTTTAACCAATATAGATCATAGAGGTATTAGTTAACTTAGTAGTGGTAATTGGTAAATAAACAGCCCAGGTAGTAGCATAATACTTGTTCATATGACCATATGATCTTTGGTAAGAGGAAAACGTCCCTGCGTCCCAATTACCATATAGATTCCAAGCTAGTCACAATATAGTTCAAAAGGACATAGAGGAAATACAGAAGTAGAAAATTATCATATATCACATAACAATCAAATAATCAACTTACACACCTACAACATACTCTTAAACATTTTGAGTTGAAACAAAGGGAAGTACAAATCATAAAACCAATCAACACTTAAAACGTTAGGCCGGAAACTATGAAAAGGATCAAACATTACCTCAACGAAACCTATTGCTTTCTTAGCACTGTCTTGCCCGACCCGCACACCATGAGTCTGCAAATACATTCTGTGCCAGTTAGCTTTTGGATTTCATTAATTAAACTTGTCACTACAACATTATAATTATGAGAGAATGTTTGTTTACGTTTTCAGTTGACATTTTATCATCTAAAATTACAAAAGTACCATCTTATTATTATTATTTGATTTCATATTTCCAACACCGGTGTTGTCAAAATAGCTACTATACCGACAGTAAATCTATAGCATAGTAAAATTTGAACAAATTACTATTATTTCGTGATGCGCTATTTAGGAAAAACTTTTGTCAAATTGCTCCTTTTGCGTAATAATAAGAACGAACAGCAATTTTCTGCAATCTGCATTTGGCAATAGTGTTTCCAACATTGAGCATTCCTTTGTCAAAGACAAAATATTAAAACAACATTTGATAATTTGACCATGTTTGGCAAAAGATAACGGATAGCTAATAAGGTAGCTTATACTTACAGTGAAGCTAGCTTATAACATATAGTGGATAAGCTAACTGATTGAATTGAATTCGTAGTGTTTGGTAAAATCAGTTGTTGAATTAGCTTATAAATATAAAATGACATAAAAAATGTATGTTTAATTAATATTTAATTTTTTTCAAGTAAGATGACAGACATAAAATTAGAAGAAAAAATGATAAGTTATAAGCTAATTTATCAAAATAAGGTGTAGCTAGTAAAAATAAGCTATAAGCTTGTGAAAAAAATGTTGTCAAAGAGAGCCTTTACCTACAAAAATTCTCCATAACATTTTGAGCATAAGATTTTATAAACACACAAAAATGAATGCACACAATTCGCACTCATTTTTTAAACTCCATCTAAACGCGGCGTTTGGTCTATAATTTCAGTTAAGTTACAGATTCTAATTATGGAGTTTCTAATTAGTTAGTTAGTTAGTTAGTTACAGATTCATTGTAAGAAATAAAACAAAAGATAAAAAATAATTCTGCGCGCACCTGCATGAGGAGTTTGATACGGTCGAGCGGCGCAGTGAAAGTCTTAGCGGCGGCACCAGCGAAGGCTCCGGCAGAGAAAAGAGCGGCATCTTTAGGAACAAACGCCAAGGCAGCGAGCGGGTGTTTGAGAAGCTGAGAAGGCGTAGGAGCAAAATGGTTATGAAATTTGGCTTCTGCAACAGAAACACAGGCGAATTTCGTGTCGGAGGTGGTTGCGGTGGCGAAGGTGAGAGTAGCGTTTTGACGGAGAGGGGAATGGGAATTGAGAGAAACGACGTCGCATTTTATGTTTGGGATTTTGTGCCATGAGATTAGGGCTGTTGTTGTTTCGTCTATGGTGGACATTGGAAGAGGAGATAAGGCGCTGAGGAAGGAGAATGAGAGTACGTTTCAAAAACTCCCTCACTCACCAACAGCTGTTTCTCTTCTTGGTTGTTACTCACACATATAAAAAATATTCAAAAATATTGCTGTAAAAAATAAAATATTATTTTTACATTATGCTTTTTTTTTCCGGTAGTCCACATTTAAGATGGATAAGTGGCTGTCTGAAATTCGAATTCGGCTTATAAATATAAAATACGATATTTTTACCAACTGAGTTAAGTTTGCGAAGATTATATTGTGGTTTTTTAATACATATCATATGTTAACTATGGTTCGAGACACTAATTAACAAAATCCAAAGAGGTCATTTATTTTTTAATAAAAAAAGTACTCTTTTATCCTTAATTATAAACAAAAATCAATTTTTCATATTCATTGATGTTTGAACAATGTGAAAATAAATTCGACTTAATCAACAATTAAATAGGTGAATCCAAACAAATCACTTGATATATAAATTTTTTAAATTTAACGGTAGATTTTATAAAATTGATATTCGTTATAGGATTATTGATAAGTGATTCATCGTGCACCACTTAAGACACTCGTGCATGTTAGCCTCCACCCAAACAAAAAATATATAGTCAATGGATCAATTTGTTCCAAACAAAATATTTGTGAATCCTTGATTCTAACATATCCTTTATTAATAGGCTAAATTGGACAATTCACCCCTTAATTTATTTATTAGTTTCATTGGTCCCTTAATAAATTAACGTTTCTAATTAGTCCATTAACTTATTTATTAGTTTTATATTGGACTCTTAACTAATTAACGTTACAAATTGGTCCTTTAACTTCAATTTTTCTAGTTATATTGGTTTTTTTCGTTAGTATTTCTCAAAAAAAAAAAATTAACGTTAGAAAAATAGTTATTGACGTGTTTTTTTTTTTCAACATACCACTCATTTCAATGTGTTACATGGCCACATCAGTAGTAAAGTAAACAAAGTTAACGTTTTTTGAGAAAAACTAACAAAAAAGACTAATACGACAAACATAATTAAAGTTAAAGGATCAATTTGTAATGTTAATTAGTTAATGAATCAATTTGTAACGTTAATTAGTTAATTAATCAATATGAAACCAATAAATAAGTTAAGAAACCAATTATCCAATTTTACCTTACTAATATAAATCATATTATTAATATTATCAATGGTACATAACCTTTAAACCTTTATTATTTTAGTTTCTCATAGATTCTTTTTATTATGATAGAAAGATATTTTCACATTTTATTTATTTATTATGTCAAAATAAAAATATAAATATATCTTTTGATCATAATTCAAATATTTGTTTTTTTTTACAAAGTCATAATTCAAATATTGATAGTAGTTTATACTGTGGAAGTCTAACTCTTCAAACTTTTATTTTCTAGCTTGACAGTTATGTGAGAATTTGAGGGAAAGGACTTGAAGAGTTAGAAGCAAAAATGTGTTGTTTTCGGAATTTCAAAAATCGTATTTGAAAAAGAATTTTTAGTCATCGAAAATATTATTGGTTAACCTGCGAATTAGAGGATTCTCTTTAAGATTTTTCGCTGCACTACTTAAAATTGTGTAAGGAAGACGCCATGACGTCTCCAAGATAAAACTTGCAAGATCACAAATTTCATTTTACTACTACATCATAGAAAACAACATAAATTTAATAATGAAAACAAAAAGCAGTGGTTCTATTGAAGGAATAATTCAAGTTAGAAGTTAGTTACAATTTATGTTACTTGTGTTGTAAGCAACTAACTAGTGAGTTAGTTAGAGTAATCATAGTTAGTTAGATTGAATGTGTATATAAGCACATTAGTCATTGTAATTTCAACACAATCTTGATCAATAATAATTCTCCCTTTACTCTCTCAATTTCCATCATTCTCTCATTGTTGATTTCCCTCATTCTCCCTTCAAGTTCTAACAACTGGTATCTAGAGCCTCAAGGTTCTTGGCATTAAAGATTCAAGAAAGATCACTGTGCAGCAGAAGCTTGAAGATGTCAAGCCAATTGGAAACTCTGAGCAACAGTTTTGGAGGAAAACTTCCGATTCTTGATGGTTCCAACTGGGATAGATGGAACAAGCAGATGAAAGTCATCTTTGGCTTTCAAGAAGTGCAAGATGTGGTGGAAACTGGTGTGACTCCACTACCAGCAGATGCAAATGAGAATCAAAGAACTGCACACAGAAATTCCAAGAAGAAAGACTTCAAGGCTATGTTCTTTATCCATCAATGTGTTGATGTGATAAACTTTCAGAAGATTGAGAATGCAGGATCTGCAAAAGAGTGTTGGGACATTCTTGCTAAATGTCATGAAGGGAATGAGAAATTGAAGAAAGTTCGATTGCAGACATGGAAGAGAAAATTTGAATTGCTTCAGATGGAAGATACTGAAACAATCACAGCCTACTTCAACAGAATCACCAATATTTCAAATCAGATAAGAAGCTGTGGAGAAACATTGGGTGATGCAGCTATTGTTGAAAAGGTAATACGAACCCTAGCTCCAAAGTTTGATTACATTACTGTTGCAATCATGGAATCCAAAGATATAAGCACTATGACATTGGATGAACTGCAATGCTCTTTGGAATCACATGATCAAAGACTGAGTGAAAGACAGAAAGATAGAGCTGCAGATCAGGCACTGCAAGCTCATGCAATCAAGAAAGGCAATGGTAAATGGAAAGGGAAAGATAAGGCTCATAAAGAAAGCAATCACCAAGATAATTCAAAGAAGAACAGTGATCAAGGAGAATCATCACATCAGAGTAATGGTTCAAATCAAGAAAAGAAGGGAAAAGTGAATTTGAAAAAGATTCAATGCTACAATTGTCAGAAATATGGTCATTTTGCAAAAGACTGCAGAGGCAAGAAGGTTCCAAGGTATGGAGGAAAGAATAAGGCTGAAGCACATATTGCTCAGGAAGATAGTGACTCAGAGGCTGATCCAACACTGTATATGGCAACCATCACAGATGCTGAAGATGATCAAGAACATTGGTATCTTGACACAGGTTGCAGCAATCACATGACAAGCCATAGAGACTGGCTAATCAACTTCAACAGTTCATCAAAAACTAAAATAAGGTTTGCAGACAACAGAACAATTCCAGCTGAAGGAGTGGGTGATGTATTGATCAAAGGCAAGAAAGGAAATCAAGCCATCATCACTGGTGTTCTATATGTACCAGACATGAAAACAAATTTACTAAGTATGGGACAGCTACTAGAGAAGGGATTCATTATGCATATGGAGAATAACATCATGGAAGTGTATGATTCTCAGAACAACACTATTCTGAGAGCTCCTCTATCTCAGAATAGAACATTCCAAGTCACCTTGACTGCAAATCAATCCCAATGTCTGGCTACGATAAAGATCAATGACCAAGCTTGGTTATGGCATCTGAGGTATGGTCATCTGAACTTTAAAAGCTTGAGTTATCTGCAAAACAATGAACTGGTCAATGGACTACCTGCAATTAAGATCCCTAGAGATATATGTCAACATTGCTTGTTAGGCAAGCAAACAAGAAAGTCTTTTGTCAAGGAGATTGCAATGAGAGCCAAGCAGGTACTTGATGTAGTATATACAGATGTATGTGGTCCATTTGACACACTATCTTTAGGAGGAAACAGATACTTTGTATCATTCATTGATGAATTCAGCAGAATGATGTGGATTCACCTAATGAAGAGCAAAGATGAAGTGCTTCAGAATTTTAAGTCATTCAAACTGTTAGTTGAAAAGCAATCAGAAAAGAAGATTAAAATTCTGAGAAGTGATGGTGGTGGTGAATACACCTCAAATGATTTCAAAACATTTTGTTCAGAAAATGGAATTCAGCATGAGGTAATAGCTCCATACACTCCTCAACACAATGGAATAGCTGAAAGGAGGAATAGAACTATCATGAACATGACCAGATGTATGTTAAGAGAAAAGAATCTACCTCACAGTTTTTGGGGTGAAGCTGTAGTTACAGCCTGCTATGTTCTGAACAGATGTCCAACAAAGCAAATGAATAAGGTACCAGAAGCAATTTGGTCAGGACACACACCATCAGTGAAGCATCTAAGGGTATTTGGCTGCTTGTGCTACAGACACATACCAGATCAAAAGAGGAAGAAACTTGATGACAAGAGTGAAGCAATGATACTAATAGGATATCACACTGTAGGTGCTTACAAACTGTACAATCCCATTACAAAAAAGGTCACTGCTAGCAGGGATGTAACATTTGAAGAAGATAAATGCTGAGATTGGAACAATACTACATCAGATAATGGAAACTATGTACCATTTGAGCTGCTTGATAAGCAAGCACCTGAAGAAGCAACTGTGCCACCACCTCCAGCTTCAAACAATGCACCAGTGGTACTAAGGAGGTCAGAAAGACCAATTGTTCCAAATAGAACTCTGCAAGACTATGAAAGGGTCAGTGATGATATGGTCACTCCAGATGGTGACATTGTACATCTGGCACTATTTGTTGACACTGAACCCTTGACATATGCTGAAGCCTCAAAGCATGAAGAATGGAGACAAGCAATGACAGAAGAAATTGCTTCAATTGAGAAAAATGCAACATGGAGTATCACTCAATTGCCTCCTGGTAAGAAACCAATTGCTGTCAAATGGATTTATAAGCTAAAACATTTACCTAATGGAACTATAGCAAAATATAAAGCAAGATTAGTAGCTAAAGGGTTCCTTCAGAAGCAAGGCATTGATTTCTCAGAAATTTTTGCACCAGTAGCAAGAATTGAAACTGTAAGATTGGTGGTAGCAATAGCTAATCACTTCAGATGGGAGTTTGTTCAACTTGATGTCAAGTCTGCATTTCTCAATGGCAAACTTGAGGAGGAAGTATATGTTGAACAACCTCAAGGCTTCACAGTTAAGGGAAAGGAGGATCATGTATTGAGGCTGAATAAAGCACTATATGGCCTGAGACAGGCACCTAGAGCTTGGAACATGAGGATAGATGAATTTCTGAACAAAATTGGATATTCAAAGTGCACAGTTGAACATGGAATTTATGTGAAAGGCTCAACTCAGAGTAAACTCTGCATAGTATGCTTATATGTGGATGATTTACTGATAACAGGCAGTGACAAAAGAGAAATTGAAAGGTTAACAAGTCAGCTGAGCTCAGAATTTGAAATGACCAATCTGGGAGGCCTAAAATACTTCCTTGGACTGGAATTCACTAAAACTAAAGAGGGAATGTTGATTCACCAGAGAAAATATATCTCAGACATATTGAAAAGATTCAACATGATGAATTGCAACCCAGCCAATACACCAATGGAAACTGCTTCAAGCCTGAGTAATGATGATGAAGGCAGCAATGTCAATAGCACATTGTATAAGCAGATGGTTGGAAGCCTGAGATATGCCTGCAATTCAAGGCCTGATATTTGTCACAGTGTAGGGATAGTCAGTAGGTTCATGCAAACACCTAAACTATCTCATATGCAAGCAGTGAAGAGGATACTGAGATACTTGCAGGGCACAATGGAGTATGGTATTCTATATCCAAATTCAGATGGAAAGAAAGGCAAATTGATTGGATATAGTGACTCTGATTGGTCTGGTGACAAAGTAGAAAGGAAAAGCACTATGGGATATGTATTCACACTGTTTGATTGCCCTATTTCATGGAGCTCTAAAAGGCAAAATGTAGTAGCACTGTCAACATGTGAAGCTGAGTACATATCAGCCTGCAATGCAGCATGTCAAGGTATATGGCTGCAATCTCTGCTGCAGGAAATGAAAATATATATTGAAGATGGAGTAGAGCTTATGGTTGACAACAAATCAGCCATAAATCTGGCCAAAAATCCCATAGCTCATGGGAGAAGCAAGCATATTGAAACTAAGTTTCATTTTTTGAGAGACCAAGTCACTAAAGGGAGGATCAAGCTTAGCTACTGCAGTACAGAGAAGCAGATAGCTGATGTACTTACCAAGCCATTGAAAATTGACAAGTTCAAAGACATGAGGAAAATGCTTAATGTGTTTAGCATGGAGAACTTGAATTAAGGGGGAGTATTGAAGGAATAATTCAAGTTAGAAGTTAGTTACAATTTATGTTACTTGTGTTGTAAGCAACTAACTAGTGAGTTAGTTAGAGTAATCATAGTTAGTTAGATTGAATGTGTATATAAGCACATTAGTCATTGTAATTTCAACACAATCTTGATCAATAATAATTCTCCCTTTACTCTCTCAATTTCCATCATTCTCTCATTGTTGATTTCCCTCATTCTCCCTTCAAGTTCTAACAGGTTCAAGGTGGTGAAGTATTATCCCATCCCTTTACTCTTAAAATGCTCTCATTCCTTTCTATCCAAATTCCTAGAATTGCTAAACCAAACAACATATTTTATTGAAAAACCAAACAAACTTTTACAGGAGTTGTTCAAGGGTAGTCGAAACCAGCAAATTGTGTGTGTAAAGGAGTGTGTGGACGATGACTAGGACTTAGTGGGTGACAAGTGAGATCCACTAACCCGAGAGAGAGGAAATGAGAGTTGAGATCAACATGACAAAATTTAAGAAAAAGTATAAGTGAAAATTTTATAACCTTAAAACCCTAGAATTGATCATTTTTTAACCGATTATTGAATCTAAACATCTCAATTTTGACCCGATTAATGATTATTAGTTAGTAGTTTGTTAGAGATTCAATTAATTTGTTAAGTTTGTTATTGGGTAGTTAGTTAGTTAAGCCTCAAATGACTTTATATAAGAGCACCAATTATACTCCTTTCACTATCTTTTATCAAAATGAAATTTTACGATTTTTAGTATTTTTCAAGCTTTCTAAGCTCTTACTTTTCATTAAGAAACATCTTTGGTGGAAAGTGTATGTGAGTGTTTATAAAAAATTGGTGAAAGTGCATTATCTTAGTCTTATCTTAATGCATTATCTCTATAGCATACTATCAAAATCCTTCACCTTTAAATCTAGTGGCTTAGCCTTATCTTAGTCTTTCATTATTAAAAATGTGTCAACTTAATTCTCTAACTAATTACATTAATTTAATTGTACCTCTAATTTTTTTTAAGCTATTCCCATATTTATTATTGTAGTTCTTATAATTCACATGCAAAAGCAAAAGATAAAGAACAAGAGATTGAACAATTCAAAAAGGATTATTTCTAAAGCAAACTCAAAGTATGAGAACAAATTCCATTTTATTTGATATATATATATCCAGTAAAATTCACAAAGCTTGCAATAAAATTACAAAGCCACTGCAACTGCAAACTTTTTCTTCCCTCCTATCTGGATGTGACAATGATTGGAATGAACCAATAACTAATGTATTGAATCTGCATTTGAATTTGGATATATGCTACCATCCTTCATTTATGGAAGGAACCAAAAAAGGCCAAAGCCTGAAATTAATCCAAATTCACAAAGTTAGCTATTAAGTTGTAAAATGAATTTGCACAAAATTGAATTGTAGTGTCACATAACATAGACTTACCTATTAGGTGCTTAAAACTGAATCAGTGACTAATTTAAGAGTAAAGTTAGGAACATCATTGTGGTCTGTGGAAAAAAGGAAGATACAAATTTTAGTTATATGAATTGCAAATTCAAAATTTATAAGAATGGTAATTATATAAACTTTGGGATAAAAGTTATACATATATTTTACTTACTAATGGGTGTTCTTTGCACAAAGAAACAAGCACCAATAACAAAGTAGCAAAGTAGGAGAATAAGGCCTTTCAAGTAGTGGGAAGTACCATCCTACAATTAAGATAGTGGTTATGTCAATACCAAATAAAATTTCATTAAGAGATTAATAATAAGTCAGAAATTCACAATTTGGTGTTTTCTTCAATTGAAAATTATCTGTCAAATTTATATACCTGTAAAGTGAAGGCCGTGACAATAATTGCCAAAGCAAGAGAACCTGTCTCAAGGATGTTGAAGTTCAAGTCCATTTTCACACCCATTATCCAAGCAACAATTTCACAGAGTGGAACCTATAAATTGTAATATATTAGTTTTCATTATTATTCAAATAAAGAAGACTATATGAAAATGGTTTTAAATTACAGTTCACAACCGCAATTGTAGCCCCAATATAAAGGATATTTAAGTCTCTGCAACATTATCGCAGCCGCAACTTCGACAGCATCAATCTCATGTTTCCACTATATAAAAGTCCACAGCGTAACCGCGACTGTGACCATAAGTGAAATTTAAAACCAAAGTATCGATAATTTACATTTACATGGTGAGAGTATATTTACCACAAACATTGCAATTTGAGTAGCAGAGCCCAATGCAACACCTAAAGAAATGTCCTGCAGTAATGAAATTACATCAGTTTCACTAGAATATTACTTCTTTTAAAAAAAAATCATTAACTTTATAGGTTGGCCAATATGAATTTATATGTTAGATTAGATGAAAGGATTAAGCATGGAATTGATAACACTCTAATTTCTTACCAGCTTGTTCTTGAAAGCAAAAATGATTGCTCCAGCATGTTCAGCTGCATTACCAACTATTGGTAGCAAGATTATGCTTAGGAAACTGACAGACAAACCCCATGAATCTGATGCATCCTGTTAAGAATGAAATTTGTACAATCAGCTAGAATTAAAATAAAAAATTCACTGTTTTGTGTGTTTGAAAAAGCTTATTTCCTAACTTATATTGACCAATGAACTTGTTTAGATAAACAACTTAATTAAGTGCTTATCATATAAGTGATTATAAATATTTCTATAACAAAAGAAAAAATAAAATAAAACTATTTTCATATATAAGCTATAAGCTGTTTTCATAAGTCATCATTGAGAGCTTATGGAATTAAGCTGAAAACAACTCATAGACATATCATAAGTTATTTCTATAAGGTCTCTCAAACAGTGTTACAAGGGCTTATATTGGTAATTAAACTCAAATAATCAAATCGAAATAGGGTCATATAGTCATAGGTTATACATAACTGCTTATATATATATATGATAAACAGTTATTCAGAAACTTATTCAATAAGTGATTAACTAAGCTGTTTATAAAAAAGAATTCCAAATAGATCTAAACATTTTTGTAGAATTACCTCAATTGTATCCACCACATATTCAGACAACAAAGCAATGAACACAGTCATTCCAGCCAACCAAGCAAATGCACTCCAAAATCCAATCACAGCCTCTTCTTCTGCCTCATTGTTCTCACCTAAACCTTCCTGTCCAAACATTGCATCAGAGTATAAATACTTCTAATAAACATTAAAATTGCAAAATTCACAAATTTCATATATAGTTTAATTAAGAAACATACATCTTCAGCTTCCAAAAATTGCCATACATCTTCAGCTTCAAAAAATTGCCTATGAGTCCATAGTTGAAAGACCAAATAAACAACATATGCACCCAACATCACGATGCTGGCAGTTCTTGACAAGTAGAGTGTGGGTTCTACTGTGAGTTCAGGTGATGCAGCACTGTATGTGAATAGCAATGGAAGCGAATGGCATAATAATGCCAATAGAAGCATCAGTGAATTCACATCTGCTTGTCTCTGCAAAATTCAACAATTAACATTCGATTCATTTTATTGTGATTCTTCACAATACTAAAGACCGTGAATTTTTTGGGTCTTAACCCTTTGGTTACATTCAGGAAAAAACAGTCCTGGTAATTCGAAGTTCGGCAGGGAGGTTAGTAAAGTCAGGTCAATGATTGTTTCAACCAAAATTCGAACTCGGAGTCTCCTTAACGATTTACCCTTAATTGAAGCTAATTAATAAGTTAAATACCGTGATTTTAAACTATGAAATGTGAAATTTTGTAAGGACTTACTCTGTCATATTTTTGCTCGACTCCAAGGTTTGCAATGCCACCACAAAGAAGAGAGGTTCCAAGAACAAGAAGAAGGTTTGAAAGGATGGAGCCTAAAAGAGAATACTTGACCACAGCAATTTGGTTGTTGCTAAGAGCAAATATTGCTATTATCAGCTCAGTAATATTCCCACATGTTGCATTAAGAAGTCCTCCAACTGTAATATTGGATAATATATAAACCATTTAGTTCCAAAAAATCAATTATAACCAATTTAGTTCCAAACTGAACATTAATTAACTAGTAATGAACAGTTTTATATACCTGTAGGACCAGTGAAGAAGGCAATTTGTCTGCAATATATTTGAAGTAACATTCACAAACAGAGAAAATAAAACAAGAATCACTGAATCAGCAATCAATCCAAAAACAAATAATGAAAAAGAGAGCATATATTTCATTGGATTCCATACTCTGTAAGGAAGCTCACACGTTCTGCAAGTGGAGTGAGGCCAAGTAAGCTCAGAATGAAAATCCATGCCTATTTGCAATATTATTTAAAAAGTAGAGTTAGTTATAATCATCATTACTACTTGATATAATATAGCAGCTATTAAAATAAGCAATCAACTGTCCCGAAAGGGTAGCTCAGTTGGTAGCTACCAGTGACATAATTGGAGGGGCCGGAGTTCAAACCTCGAATAAGCAATCTTTTGCTTTAAAGAGGGCTACGAAACCCCGAATTGCCAACTTCTCTACACTTAAATTTTGATTAGATCAATAATAATTCAAAAAATTTATAGATAGATAAAATGATATGGTATAAATTAAGAGGAACTCACTCTTCCTAGGCCAAAGTAATGAGCAAGGATAGCAGCAGGAATGGCAGGGAAGAGAATGGACAGCTTGGTACCAAGAATAACCTCTTGGATGTTAACCAAGACAGTCTGAAGGCAAGCACGGTGATCCTTCGACAGGAGAGTATAACCAGATCTCTTGCGCAACGAAGACGTAGAAAGGTTATGCACATTTCGGCTCCGTCCATGTCCATGTCTTGCTTCCTTGGTCAAGCGCTTTGGGTCACCATTCTCCAAAAGCCATGGTTGTTGTTCTTGTGTTATTTGGCGAGAATCCATTTTTGTTGCAAAATGAGGACAAAATCTTAAAACTACAAAAAGTGAAAGTGTTGTGTATACTTGTCTCACTTGCTATAGCTACTATCTCTTGTGCATGTATTAATTTGTTCATGAATTTGTATAATTATATATCATATATAGTAACCGTGGAATCGAAAACTTCTAAAATATGAGAGATACCGGGAATATATCAGTCGAAATCAAAGTCATAAAGGAAACCAGAAACCATAACTCAAGGCTTAACCACTTAACAGACGCGATAAAAGTTAACCACCATAGGGCACAAGCTAGCCAAAAAGACCAAATAAGGCAACAAACTTAACCATAAAGAGTACAAAACACACAAGAACAATGCTTAACCATCCATGGTAGAAGCTCATATGAAGACTTAACCACCATGGACAAAATCTCACAAACAGGCCAATAAAGCTAATCACTAACAATGCAGAAATCAACAAAATTTTTTGTACAGAGAGTTTATATGTTCATGATAGAATCTGAAATGCAAATCAATTTTCTTCAGTTAACTAGAAACCATTGATGAAACTTATCATCAATTCTCACAATTGCATACAAATAGAAGTAAGTATAAGCCAAGGAAATTGGAAAAAAAAGAGGAAAATCAATGTACCAGAACGAATCAATCTGCAAACAATATGCAGAAATGAGTGAAACCAGATCACGAACTCAATCAGAAATGAAATCGAAAAAGATGATGAATCGGTGAAATAAATCGATCGAGAAACAAATTATGCGAATGAATTTGAGAGAAAGAAATTGGTGAAAAGTTTATATGGATCGGAAGGAGAGAAGAGAAAAAGGAAACGGTAAACGAATTGAATAACGGAAGAAAATTATGTAATTTTCTCAGGAAAATTCAACAGAGGAAAAAAAGTAGATGCGGTTCCTCTGCATTCGCGCGGGAACAGCAGGTGACTTTCACCAACTTTCGTCCGTCAGATATATTCAACCGTTCTAAAAAAGCCACTCAATTTTAAGGTGCACACAGCATATATTCCTTTCAGTCCTCTTGCGAAAATGGATTAGCGGTCATGTTTGGGACAGTCAGTGTGCATTCAGATCGTCGTCTCTACGAAGTCCGGATACGTGACACGATACCGATACGATATCGATACGAGAAATTTTTAAAAATTCTCGATACTATAATGCTGCGTTACGTTATTTTAAAATTAAATATATAAATGCACAATATATAAACATAACTAAAATCAATAATATTAATAATAATATTTTTTTTAAAAAAAAACTATTATTATTATTATTATTATTATTATAGAGAAAAGTCAATAGCTTATTGTATAAGGAGTACGAACAAGCCAATAAACTTACACCAGAAAACAGTTTGAGGCATAACATACCAATGGCTAGAGCCGTCAAAAACGGGCGGCCCAACCTATTTCGGGCTGGCCTGGTCGGGTTTTGGGTTTCGTCGGGCTGGGCTAAAAAGCCCGGATAAAAAACGGGCTACCAAAATTAGTGCCCGAGCCTGACCCAGTACGGATTATCGGGCTTTCGGGCCGGCTCGGTTTATTTTTTTAATTTTTATTTCACTTTTAGTGCTCAAACTCAACATTATAAATAGGACCAATAATTCTTGTGCGCCCTATATTTACTCATGCGCTATATATATATATATATATATATATATATATATATATATATATATATATATATATATATATATATATATATATATATATATATATATATATTATCGCGCGCCGTATTTTTACTCATCCGCTACCTACGAGTTTCTCACGCCATATTTTTACTCACTCGCTATTTACAAGTTTCTCGAGCGTCGTATTTTTACTCATTTGCTACCTACAACTTTCTCGCGCACCCTATTTTTTGTCATCCGCTATTTAGGAGTTTTTCGCGCGCCCTATTTTTACTCATCCGCTACTTACGAGTTTCTCGCGCGCCCTATTTTTACTCATCCGCGACTTAAGTAGTAAAAATGAGAAATTTGAGGAAAAAACACCGTCCGCTACTTAAGTAGTAGGTGATATTTGAGAAATTCGTAGGGTGACAAAAGAAACTCTTATAGTACAAACTAAGTTCAAATCATCCAAAACAAATTATTTATATTTATTTTTAATTTTAATTTTTATTATTATAATTTATTCGGGCTTGCGGGCCTCCGGGGCCCATTCAGGCTAGCCCATATTTTTATCGGGCTTTATTGGGCCTGGCTAAAAATTCCAGAAACAATTCGGACTAGGATTTTCAGGGCCCAAGCCCGGGAAAAAAATCGGGCTTGGCGGCCCATTTTTAATTACAGCTCTATCAGGTAGTGTCCTTTTTTGTTAATTTTTTTTAATATAGTGGAAAAAAAAATTGGTCGATTAAACAAAGAGCTATAATATGGTTTTACTTCAAAGTAAACAATACTAGCAGTTACAAGACTGATAATAATCATATAAATTTGAAGTTAACTCTTGACATGTTCAGATGCGTGTGTAATTGTTGAAGCTGTGATAATTAGCATCATGCAACATTCAAGTAACAAAAGAAATTCCTATATTGAATTACGCTAAATATGATTTTTCTACAAAAATGAGTATACAACAATTCAGGCTCTCAATCTCAAGTGATTCTCATGATCCATATCTTAATTCATCAGCTTAGTTTTTCATTTTGTACCAACCAGCAAGTAAATACCTCAGCAAGAAACAGAAACAGCATGCAATACCCTGTCCAAAAAAAGAAAAAAAGAATATAAGTTCAACTTAGAAATTAGTCAAATTACAAACCAAAAAGGTAAAAGAAAATAAACAGAAAGAGAATCACCGGGAAAATGTGAAGATATATACATAGTGACTCTTCGGATTTTGGGCCTAAATTTCTTAGAAAGAAGTTAACGAGTGTTCCGTCATTTGTTCCCGTCAATAGTGCAGTTTGAGGGTCAAACCTGAAACAGTGAATGACACACGAGGTTCCAACCAAACAAGTGCGCGCCTTCTGGTCTCATATATGAGCAAGGATTCCTTTTTCAGGTTCATTGAATAACTCGTGTATTTGATTCATATTACTAGATACATCATTTATTCAATTAACATAAAAAATAAATATTTGCTTATATATGAGACTGGAGGGCGTACATCATAGATGCATGAAAGCAACACTAGGTTACATTCATGTGAAGCCTACGTTGGCAGACAATGACGTGGGCATGGAATGTAGCCAGAAAGCTGGAGAAAAACGCATTTTTTGTCAGATAATGTAATCAGAGGAGTTTTAATTTGTAGATATTGTAAATGGAACATGATAGATTCTGTTAAGGGTCACAAGAGAAAGTTCAGGATGCGAAACGTAAATCGAGAATGCGTGTGCTAGCTTATATTCAGGATCTGTTGATGCTCCAATTTGCATAATATTGTGTACCAGAATCTGCAAAAACATGCAGCATGAATCGATGTCTCTGATCAAAGTATATTGAATTTACTTATACAAGCTTTTCAACTTTACAGCATATGTGATAACCACCGTCTGTCCAACTTCAAGGCCATTTAATCCAGAATGAATATTGACCGAATTTGTGCAGAAAACGGTCAAGGGACATCGTCGACAAATAATGAAAGCTAATGAAAACTTGTATACTATTACTCACACACTCCAAGGGACATCAAGGACATCGTCGACAAATCCAAACAATGTCACGAAACAGGTGCATGCTAAAGCAACATTGTACTCAACAAGCCACTGCAAAATCACAATTGCTGATATTTTCAAATGCTCCATTATTCTATTGATGTCATTCCCAAGATATTAGTTTAATTTCTCTGTTGGGCTTCGGCCCTTTATCCAAAAAAAAAATAACATTAGTTTTTTATTAATAATTTTTATACTAATTTTTTAGTAATAATTACAAAATTGAATCCGTAAATAAAATATGCTGATCTTTTTTTTTTTATAAGCAATAAAAATATGCTGATTGAAAAGAAACACAAATTGTCCTAGGTGGCAATCCGCAACTCAACAAAATCAACCAATAAAAAACAAGCACACGGATCATAATTAATATTTCTTATTAAAAAAATGATCATGACCGTTGATGCATTCAATTTCAAAGTCCACGATCTTTCAATCTCTCTCATCCCAAATTAAACCGACCTAATCATAATTAATCCACTCCTATATAAACACTTCTATTCATTCTTATTCCTCATTCCTCATTAGAGTTTCTTCGTTGCAATAACACTTGGAAAACCTAATTAATCTTCTTCTCCGCTTTCTCTATTCTCCGATTCCTATTCAATGGCTCGTACTAAGCAAACCGCTCGCAGATCAACCGGTGGCAAGGCTCCAAGGAAGCAAATCGCCACCATGGCTGCTAGGAAATTTGCTCCTACTACTGGTGGAGTCAAGAAGCCACATCGTTATCGTCCTGGAACCGTTGCTCTTCGTGAGATTCGTAAATACCAGAAGACTACTGAACTTTTGATCCGTAAGCTTCCTTTCCAGCGTCTTGTTCGTGAGATTGCTCAAGATTTCAAGACTGATCTGCGATTCCAGAGCCATGCTGTTCTTGCTCTTCAGGAAGCTGCTGAGGCTTATTTGGTTGGATTGTTTGAGGACACCAATTTGTGCGCAATTCATGCTAAGAGGGTGACGATCATGCAGAAGGATGTTCAACTTGCACGCCGTATTCGTGGTGAACGCGCTTAGGGTTAAGGATTCATATGGATATATATTACTATTTTAGGATTATGAATTAGGGTTTATTTCAATTCAATGTTTTCTTTTATGCGTCCTATAGTTTTGAACCATATTAATGGTCATCTTTAGCAATTAGCAACAGACAATTTAAATGGTGATTAGTTTTATTTTGCATGTAATTGTTCAAATTACAATATGCAACTATTTTCTTATTTAAAAAAAAAAATAATAACCCTAGTTGTTCTTCTTCTTCATCATTCAAGAGGGGTGGTTTTAGAGTCAATTTTTGATCCAAAATTACCCCTCTAAATTTTTTTTTGTTTTCTTTTCATTTGAATTAGTTTTTCATTCGACTCGGTGTTTGTAGGCTTTCTCACACTCGTAGGCAGTTTGCCGTGAGATTGTTAGCAGAGCATATACGGATGGATTGGGTTGATTCGTCCACAAATGATAATAGTTATCACTAAATACTTATGTTATCACTTACAAGTAAAATAATAGTTTTGCTATTTGAACATATATACAATCAAACACTAAATTTGAAGTTAACTCTTGACATGTTCAGATGCGTGTGAATTTGTTGAGGTTGTGATAATTAGCATCATGCAACATTCAAGTAACAAAAGAAGTTCCTATATCATATTACACTAAAAACGATTTTTCTACATAAATGATTATACAACAATCCAGCCTCTCAAGTCTCAAGTGATTCTCATGATGATCCATGTCTTAATTTATCAGCTTAGTTTTTCATATGTACCAACCAGCAAGTAAATACCTCAGCTGGAAACAGAAACAGCATGCAATATCCTATAAAAAAAAAAAAGAATTAATACAACTTAAACTTGAAAATTAGTCAAATTACAAACGCAAAAGGTAAAAAATAATAAACAAAAAGAGAATCACCTGGAAAGCAAGAAGATATATACATAGTCACTTTTCGGATTTCTAGCCTAAATTTCTTAGAAAGAAATTAACGAGTGTTCCGTCATTTGTTCCGGTTAATAGTCCAATTTGAGGGTCTTTCCTTAAATAGATGTAATTTAAAATATGATTAAGCATAGGAAATAGGTGTAATTTAAAATATGATTATATTTCTTACAACAATAGCACATGTGAAGTAGAATGCTGATTTCGAAGAAGAATTGAAAAACCGTAAGATCCAACTGGTTGAAATTTATGCAAAAAAATAATTTGTTAAGTATTAACAATTTGTAGAAAATAAGGTAAATAGCTTGTTAATAAAATTAGGAACACCAAAAACAAAACAACACCAAAACCTGAATAAGAAAAAGCTATAGTATCCATACATACCTTATAAAAACACGGGAATTAGAAAACCACAAAACAAACTCAACATGAACAATGGAAAAAGTGGTTCCGTTGTTTCGTTTTTATAGTTCTATTTTGATAATCCTACCAATTATGTCCAATCACGTTTTCTACTAATTGGCCTCACTCACTTATTTAGTAGGTATTATAAAAAATTTGATCTCAGTCACGTTTCACATCTTTCTTTAAGCATAATTGTTTTTTTTTTTATTTTTTATATAATAGTAGGTAGGCATAATAAAAAAAAATTGGCCCCTTAAAATAATGAGCCTTAGGCCATGTCACTCATTGCCTTAGTTCAGGGTCGGGCCTGTCAAGAAACTTGACATGATTATGGACCTATAAATCAGCTTTACCATGATCACTTCGCCTCTTCGAAACTTAATGCTCAAGAAAAATCAATCCATGCTCTTGGTACCAATGGAAAGAAGGCATGACATACTACAACTTGGATGTTGAACACTTGAGCTGAATCATCCCAGATCAACTAGAAAACCGACCCACAAAAATCAAAATTGTCACTGAAAAACACTTGGAAAAAAATTCGAAGTTTCTAGCCATTTTCACAACTCTGAATCCTCAACTTTGGAACTGCGTATCTTCCAATTCCCATGAGTGTTTGGTTTAATCTTTCCACAATAATGAAGTATGCCACGTCACCTTAAAATACGTCCCTCCAGAATGAAAAATGATTTTTTGAATTGATCACCAATTGTCCATAAAGTCATATGCACTTGGTAAGGTCAAAACTCCTAGAAAAAATTCTAAGTGTTTGAGAATTTCAAAAGTAATGAGACCTTGATTTTTCCACTTTGATTTCTTCCACTTCAAGAAACCTTTTAACCTCAAATTTTTCATCAACTTGTACTATTAATTCCCGATTTAAGAGTAGCCATCAAGCATCTCAAATGGATTTGTAGATTGCTAAAATATTATCTTGTAAAGTTGGGTAGATGATCATGAAGATTTGTACTTAGAGTCCACAACCCTAATCTTTGACTTTTTGAACATTTTCTTGACTTTCTTGATTCTTGATGATCAAACTTGATAATCTCACATGTTTTTCTTGATTCTTGACTTTTGAGGTTCCAAGCTGACCAAAAAGTCAAAAGTCAAACTTTGACTTTTGCTAACAGTTGATTTTTATCAATTGATCCACACATCTTCAATTATCAACAATTGCATTTTCTCGAATCTTTTTGAGTCACACAATTAGGTCATAAGGATGCATTTGAAATTCTTGATTCATACTTCAAGCCATTAGGTCATGCTCTAGGACATAAGTCAACAATCATCTGACTTTGATCAAAACCCTAATTGGGGTACACAATGCTTTGAGCTTTGATGAATTTGATTAGATGTGATACACAAGCTTGATTGTTGATGAAGGGAATCACTTGATCTCAATGAGTGAGAAGAAAACTTGAGATGTTGAGGATCAATCCAAACCCTAATTGATCAAACACTTGCACTTCTAAAGTTTCTTGATTTAAAAACCCTGTATATTACCAAAGAAGCAAGCACAACAAGATATCTTTATTTTTTTGTTAGTGATGCATATGAAGGTGTGAAAACACAAGAAGGGGGGGGGTTGAATTGTGTTTTAGCTAAGTTAAAACTTTTTCAAGTTCTTAACTCAACTAAGTTAGCAGCGGATAAATAACACAAATAATAACAAGAGAGAGAGAGATCACACAAGCAATTTATACTGGTTCCTCTCACAAAACGAGAGTAGTCCAGTCCCCTTGCACTTCCAAGGGAGTTCACTATAATCACACAAGATTACACCTGCTCAAGCACACAAGCAAGAGACTTCTCAACAATGCTCAAGCACACAAGCTTAAGACTTCACACTTAAACACACAAGTTTAAGTTTCACACTTAAGCACACAAGCTTAAGTTTCCTCAAGAAAAAGTAAAGTATATAAAATATACAAGTGCTCTTAGATGAACCTAAAGAGAGCAAATACAAATAGTACAGAGTATTTGACTAAAGTGCAAAAACACTTAACAGAGGTTCAGAGCTTGTATATCACAGAGTTCAGAGTTTGTTCAGCGCACGTTCAATTCTTGATAATTGTATTTTTGATGTAGCTGAATCTTCTAGTATATATACCACTAGAAAAGAGTCGTTGCAAAAAGAACCGTTGGAGTTGATAATCTTTTGTCTTCAAGCAGTCTGTCTTGATGCAGTTGGTTGTATCCAAAACTAAGAAAGAGTTTCAGATACTTTGACTACTGCAGAGTGGACTTTCCTTATTCAGCTAACAAAACTGAAAACCCACGTTCTCAAGTTAGGACAGACAGAACAGAGGTAGCTGAACTGATCAGACTTGAAAGGTCCTTTTCTTCATTGGTGGAAGAGTTGACTAGCAAAGGGAATCTTCACAGCTTTCAAAGAGATCTTCAGAGTTTGATGAAGCTTGTAGACAGACAAGAAGTTCTGAAGTCTTCATCCTCTGAAAGTTGTAACCTCTGAAGTCCAACATCTTCTGAGCGCTTGTGAACTTCTGAATTCACATCCTCTGAACTTCACTCAGAGCTTATATGATGCTTATATCTGCGCACTTAAAATAAATTTTTAGTCCTTCCAATTTGTTAATTAATACTTTGTTATCATCAAAACCTTTATATATTTAGGGGCAAACATTTTTAAATCAATTTTGTTCCAACAATCTCCCCCTTTTTGATGATGACAAACATAAGTATTAATTGACAATTGTTGTTAAATTAACTTATCATGTTTCTCTTAGGTTTATGAGGTTTGCAAGCTCCCCCTAAGATTGATACTTCATAAAGTCTGAACTTTATGTTTTATCCATGATATTTTAATTTAGTATAAGATTAAGATGGTTTGAAATAAAACAAATTTCATATCTTTCTTCAGAGTGAGAGGTTTGCAAGCTCTCCCCCTAAGTCTCATAAGGCTAAGTTAAAATTGCACTCTTAACTTATCCTTACTTATGAAATTTATTTTAGTTTCAACTAACTTAGTCTCCACCTTGAAATACGTAAAACAACTTAAAAGTAACAACTTTTAACTTAACAGACAAAAGCGAGATAAAAGGCGTGGTTTCAGTTTTGGAACATATCAATTAATGCGTAACTACTCCCCCTTTTGTCATTATCAAAAAGTAAAACAAGTTATATAACCAAGACAGTCAAAGAAGGAAGAGTGGTTGTTACAAAGGTGAATTAATATCAAAAGCAAAAACCAACGCGCTCAAGGGTTTATAAAAGGTGAACGAATAACATGCCTTCTTCACGTAAAAACAAGAATAAACAAGTGAAGCAAGAGAAATTGGGAATAATGAAAAGATTTAGTCTACGCATCGCAGAGTTTAAGAGAAAGAAGAACGAGGAGAAACGCGAAGACGAAGAGAAGGATAAAAAAGACAACAAGAAACCACAAGATGCTGAGATAATAATCATCTCATCAGACTCTGAAGCTGAAGAGAATGAAGATGATGCTGACTATGTTGAGTTCTTGGCTAGCTATGTTCCAGACGAGGAACAAGAAGAAGAAGAACAAGAGCAAAACCCAGATCCCATTGAAATTTCATCAGAGGATGCTGAGGAGAAATCAGAGATTTCTTCTGAGTTTTATCCATCTGATTAGGATTAGGTTGTCTTTTTCTTTTTCTTTTTACCAATGTACTCAACATTATCAGATCATTAAAAAAAAATTTGTTTTAGAAAGCATCTTGTGTTCTTATGTTCTAATTTAACAAGGAAAATAATCACAAGCAAAATAAACAAAACATATAACAGACCACATAATAATAAAAATCAAACATAACTTAGAAGAAAATTGTTCAGAGGATAAACAGAGAATAAAGAAAGAAAACATAAAACATGTGCAGAGAATCCTAGGGTTTCTTAAGAAAGGCTAAGAGTTGGTCGAATTTATCATTCAAAGATCCCACATTGGAAACTAAACCATCCACCTTGGTTTCCAATGTCTCTTGAGCAACTCTTTGACGTTCTAGACCTTCTTGCTATTCCCTCAGGGCTTCTTGAAAAATCTGCAACTGATCCGCCATAGCAGGAGCTTGATCTTCAATCACAGGTTCTGGTTCTTCAATCATAGGTGCCTTGCCTTTATCAGAGGGTTCTCCTTCCTCTGGATAATCTATCATCAGCACATCCTCTTGATTCTGAGAAGCAAGCACAACCAGTACATCCTCTTCTGTGGCATCTTCATTCTGTAGCTCATTTGCCAACTCAGCAACTCTAGCAGCAGCTTCTTCCAGACGTTCATTCTCAATCCGTTGATCCTCAAGACGTTGCAGAAGTGTAGAATCAACCCAGCAATCTTTGAATTCAGACATACGCCTTACAGCAGCAGCTATAGCAACAAGCTTAGCACGCTCATGCTCTTCATGATTGAACGGCGTTAATCTTTTCAACTCAGCCCTAGCCAAACTGTTCCTCATGAAGCTTATACCGTCCAGATCCCTCTTACTAACAACAGCCTTAATTTTTGCAGCAGCAACATCCAAAGCATTGCAAATCCTTGCCTTAATGCTTGAAACTTCTAGGTCCACATCAGAAGGACAAACTAAGAACCTGTCCTTTATTGTAGATAATCTAAGCAAATCTTCATGAAATTGAGTGGATAAATTACTAAAAGGGTTGGATGATGAGGGTGAAGGATTGGGAATGGTAGAGAGAGTAGATGTTTCAGTAGCAGGCTTGGGAGCACAAGTGTGAATACGCTCAGGAGAAGCATGTTCAGCACTTGGGTTAGGATGGGGTTCAGGGGTTGGTTCAGGTGATGAGATGTCAGAAGTTGATTCAGGGTAAATATGGTCAGGAGATGGTGCAGGAGATTTATGTTCAGGTGTTGGTTCAGGAGCAATTTGTTCAGGGGTTGGTTCAGGAGATTTGTGTGTAGAAGGTTGTTTTGTGGGAGAGGTTGGTTTAGTGACAGGAATATCTGGTTGAGGTTCAGAAGATGGAATGTCAGGTTGAGGTTCAGATTGAGGTGATGTAGGTTTGGGAGGTGATGAAGGCTTCTGGGTGAAAGTTTGATTGTTAAGAGGGTCTGGACTAAGATGTTTTTCTAGTTCAGATAGGGGGTTATCAGAGGTTGGAATATCAGAGGTTGGTAAGATGGTTTTGAGAGGTTTGGTGTAACCTATTCCAATCTCATTTTCATTAAAGACATACTTAGTAGACTTACCTTTATCTTTGGAAATAGGAGCAGGTCTTCTACGAAGGCTTTCAGCAATTGTTTCTTCATCAGACTCAGTTTCATCTTCAGAGTCAGATTCCTCAGATGAACTTTCAACTTCAACAACCATAGGCTTTTTGGAAGCTCCTTCAGCAGCCTTGTTTGCAGTTTCTTCATGCTTCCTCTTAGTTCTTTGCTCAGCCATAGATTGTTCAACTTTAAATTTCTTCTGAGCCAAAAGATCTGGCTTAGGTAGATCATCTTGAGCTTCAGCCTTTCTCTTTGGTTTCCTCTTAGGATTATACAGATTTACAGGAGCAGGAGGAACCATACTCCTATCAACAACAAAACCTTCTTGTCTGAGCACTTCTAAATAGTCCTGAATTACATGCTCAGCATCAGCTTCAGAAATAACAGGGTAGCCTTCAACATACAGACGATTTTCAAGCCTAACAGACAATTCTTTAGGAGGAGCAACAGGCTTAGATGCAATCAAACGCATCTTGGATAGAAAACTGGCATTCAGAATCTCTGGATAAAACTTCTTCTGAACTAGTTCTGGGTGGAACTTCTGCAGATTCTGAATCACGTGACCTTGATATAGAAGATCTGACAACAGCCTGGGATAAACTATAGTAGTTTTCCTCTGAGATTTACTGGCGAAAATTGCTTCACAGATTCGTTCAAAAAAGTAATCACCAAGATTAACTTTCTTCCTTGTCAGAAGGAAATATAACAAGTGACGATGCGTCCAGGAGATTGTATCAGTCCCTCCAACTCTTGGACTGATAGAAGCAAGGATTATCTTGAACAAAACTCTGCACTCGTCAGTCAATCCTTTGACTTTCCCTTTCAGCTTAAAGTCAGTGCAGATGAGATGCAGAAGATCATCTCTATATCTTGTATCTTTTTCAAAAACATCTAACTCTATCCCAGAGTTAGGTAGACCAAGAAGAGCATTAAAATGAATTGGTGAGAAGGCCATATTCATCCCACAGATGTTAGACCTAATCTGAACACCTGTAAATTCCAGCAAGCCCATTTCCTTCCTAGTTTTACCCTTCAGACTAGGATTCCTCTCAATAGCAGCAATTTCTTCCTTCTTTGCTTCATGTTTATCAAACACTCTTGCTTTCATCCAAAATTTCTTAAGCAAGTCTGGGTAGATAAGACCGTTAAGCATGTCGAAGTACTTATCCCATCCTTGTGATGTAAAGTACTGCTTAACTTCAAAGCCGTTTGCAGAAAGACTACCAAAGTCCACAATCTTCTCAGACAGATATGTGAGTTCAGATTCTGGAAACTCCATCTCGTTCCCAACAATCTGAAGATTCTTGAACATAAAAGGAGGAATCTTTGTTGAAGAAGATGACGAAGGTCCAGCCATGTTGGAGATTAGGGTAGGGTTTGGAAAACTAGCGAGAGAGAAAGAAATTGTGTTGGAGGTTTAGAGAGAATATGAAAGTGTAGGTTGTGAAAGTGAATAGTGTGCAAGTGTATTGTGTAAGTTTATTTAAATGAGTACAGTTAACACGAAAATAGCAAATTTGGGAAGTTACGCTAATTGACAGAAAGTTGAATACCAAAAATCATCATTAACCACCCACTACCTGACACACGTAGACCACGTGCAGAAATTTACTCGGTAACTGCTATTTTAATGGACAACTGTTCAGCAGTGAATACTAAACGTTTCCCACTTAAATAGTTCAGAGCCTCTGAGTTATTTAAAATTCTCTATCAGAGTTAAGTACTTCAGAGCTTGTGTTTCAGATGTTCTGAATCATAAGTTCTGATATACATAACCTCTTACACTTTAATTGCCAAAAACGATTTTTCATTCAGAGATTGAAAACATGTTCAGATGTTTCTTTATAAAATCAAATCTTTCAACAGATAAAGCTTTAGTAAATATATCAGCCCATTGATTTTCAGTATCAACAAACTTAATATCTATAATGCCTCTCTGAACATAATCTCTGATAAAATGGTGTTTAATTTCAATATGTTTGGCTCTAGAGTGTAGAATAGGATTTTTAGATAAATGAATGGCTGCAGTATTATCACAATATAAAGGAATATTGTTACTGCTTACCTGATAATCTTCTAACTGATATTTTAGCCAGAGTAGTTGTGTGCAACACTTAGCTGCTGAAATGTATTCTGCTTCTGCTGTAGACAAAGCTATAGTAGTTTGTCTTTTACTAGCCCAGGAGATAAGGTTTTCACCAACAAATTGACAATTGCCACTTGTGGATTTTCTTTCAATTTTATCTCCAGCATAGTCAGCATCACAGAATCCATTTAGCACATAATCATTGGATTTCTTATAGAGAAGTCCAAGATTAGTTGTTCCTTTCAGATACCTAAAGATTCTCTTTACAGCAGTAAGATGAGATTCTCTGGGATCTGACTGGAATCTTGCACATAAGCAAACACTGAATAGAATATCTGGTCTAGAGGCTGTCAGATAGAGTAAGGAACCAATCATACCTCTGTAGACCTTTTGATCTACCTTTCCTTCATCATCTGACTTGCCCATGTTGGTAGTTGGATGCATAGGAGTATTCATAATCTTGCAGTCATCTAGATTGAATTTCTTCAGAAGTTCTTTAGTGTATTTTGATTGATGAACATAAGTTCCTTCCTTCTTCTGATTGATTTGTATTCCAAGAAAGAACTTCAACTCTCCCATCATGCTCATTTCAAATTCATCCTGATTGCTTCAAGTCTAGCAACTGGTGCAAAGGTTTCAGTATAGTCAATCCCCTCTTGTTGACTATAACCTTGTGCAACCAATCTAGCCTTGTTCCTTACCACTTCACCTTGTTCATTCAGCTTGTTTCTGAATACCCATTTTGTTCCAATAATGTTCTTGTGTGAAGGTTTAGGCACTAGAGTCCACACATCATTCCTTTGAAATTGATTCAGCTCTTCTTGCATTGCTACAATCCAAGCATCATCTTTCAGAGCTTCATCAATCTTTGAAGGTTCCATCATTGAGATAAGACCAACTACAGATTCCTCATTTCTCAGTTGAGATCTTGTCTTTCTTGGACTGTCCTTGTTGCCTAATATCAGTTCCTCTGGATGTGATGATTTGTATTTGAAGGTATTTCTTGGGGGCTCATCATCTTCAGACTCATCAACATCAGGTTCAGCAGTTGCTTCAGCTCTTTGTTGTTCAGAGTCTGTAGGAACTGTTATATTCAGAGGTTCTTCAGAGAATGGATGTTCTGTGTAGTTTGGAATATCTGAATATTGATCCTCTGATACCTGAAATCTAGACAAACCTTCCACAAGCTCTGACACTTGGTCAGGCTCTTTGTCATCAAATTTGACATGCATAGTTTCTTCCACAGTATGTGTTTCAGAAATATACAGTCTGTATGCTTTTGAGCGTTCAGAGTATCCTATAAAAATACCCTTATAACCTCTAGCATCAAATTTCTTTAGATGGACTTTGTTGTTTAAGATGTAACATGTACATCCAAACTGATGAAAATAAGAAATGTCAGGTTTTCTTCCTTTGAACAATTCATAAGCAGTTTTGTTCAACTTAGATCTGATATAGATTCTATTTTGAACATAACATGCTGTGTTTACAGCTTCTGCCCATAAAAACTTTGCTACATTTGTTTCATGCATCATGGTTCTGGCCATTTCTTGCAGAGTTCTATTCTTCCTTTCTACAACCCCATTTTGTTGAGGCGTTCTAGGAGAAGAGAATTCATGCATAATGCCATATTTTTCACAAAAGTTTTCAAAAGGTTCATTTTCAAATTCTCCACCATGATCACTTCTAACTTTTAAAATAGTGTAGCCTTTTTCATTTTGAATTTGTTTGCAGAAGATGCTAAACTCATCATAAGCTTCATCCTTTGTTCTTAGGAATTTTACCCAAGTCCATCTACTGTAATCATCCACAATTACTAATCCATACTTCTTTCCATTGATAGAGGCAGTGTGAACTGGCCCAAAAAGATCAATGTGAAGAAGTTCCAATGGTCTTGAGGTAGAAACAATGTTCTTAGGTTTAAAAGAAGATTTTGTAATCTTTCCTTTTTGACATGAACCACAAAGTGTGTTTGAGTGATATTTGATTTTAGGTAAACCTCTGACAAGGTCAAGCTTGCTAAGCTTAGAGATTAACCTCCAGTTAGCATGGCCTAACCTCTTATGCCAGATCCATTTTTCTTCACTCAAGGTTAAAAGACACATCACTTTTTGTTCATTCAAATCAGAAAGATTAACTTTATAAACATTGTTCTTTCTCAGACCTTTGAATATAATGGAGTTATCAGATTGTTTAGACACAGTACATGATTCCTTATTAAAGACAACTACATAACCATTGTCGCAAAATTGACTTATGCTCAATAGATTATGTTTGAGTCCATCAACTAACCAAACATCATTAATAGATAGGGAGGAATTACCTACTGTACCTGTACCTATTATCTTTCCTTTCTGATTTCCTCCAAAGCCAACAGAACCTCCTTCTTTCATAGTCAGCTTAGAAAACAGTTGTTTGTCACCAGTCATGTGCCTTGAACACCCACTATCCAGATACCATGAATGATTCATGATACTTCTTTGAGTGATAGGCTGTATGAGAAACAACTTTAATCACTACGATGGAACTCTTTATCACAGTTAATGATAAAGTCATCCCAATATTCTTCCTCTTCATTGATCAAGTTCTGATTGTTCACTTGAGAACTTGTCAGCCATTGGTCAAGGACATAAGCCCTTCTTCCTTTGCATAGGACTTGTTTCCATACTCTAGGTAGGACATATCCTTTCCTAGTTGGTAAATCTGAATGATACATAATTTCAGCTTTTGGTACCCATCTTCTGGGTCCACGCTTGTTAGTCCACAAATGCTTACTGTGTTGTTGAGTGTGAGAGAAAGATTTTGGTTTGGAATAATAACTCTTTTGAAAATGGTTCTTAGTTTGAGTTCTGTTATTATTCCAGGACTTGGATTGTTTATGCTCCCAGAGTTTGTATTTATCACCAGTCCATTGATTTGACTAGTTATATTTACTGACTCTAGAATCATAAATAACCTTAGTCCTATGTTGCCTCTGAGGTTTGAGGTTTGACTTTCTTTTAAAAACTTCTGAGCCTTTAGGTTGACTTTTCTCATGAACTAGAATTCCTCTGGTTCTAGAAGTTGAAGCCTCAGATTTTGAAACTTTCAGAACATCTGAACTAATACTGTCAAGTTCTGAATAGCTTTTATCTTCTGAGCTTTTCTTCCCAGATCCTGAGGAACTTGGTTCCTCTGAGTTGTCATTTCCCAAATCTCTCAGATTATTATCCTCATCTTCCAGAGTACCAATTTTCTTTCCTTCTTCACTCTGAGGTACAACATAGTAAACCCAAGATTTTCCAACCTTTTTGGGATAGGTCTTTAGCTTTGAATATGTTCTACCATATTCATAGCCAACTCCCTCTCCTCTATGTCTCATGACATTATAAACAAGATTAGCAGCTTTGCTCTTACCAAGGTTGAGATGCACAAACTGTTGAAGAGCCATTTCTTGCTCATCAGTAGGTTTGTGACACACAGCACAACCCTTTTCAAGATCATTTACTCTATTCAGAGTTTCTTGATATAGACCTTGAAAATGTTCTGCTTGTTCAGTCAGAGTGTTAAGGTTATCTTGTAAAACTTTTTGTTTACTTAACACTCTGAGATGTTTCTCAATGACCTTGTTAAGTGCAGTTATAAGTTGAGATTTAGAACAGTCAGAAAATACCTCATCAGTTACTTCTGAATCTGATTCTGATTCATCGTCTGAGTCTACATCTGAGTCAGTTGAAGCCATCAGGGCTAGATTTGCTTCTTCTTCTTCCTCAACTTCTTCCTCAGATGATAGCTCTTCAAAGGTAGCCATCAGACTCTTTCTCAGTTTACTCTTGAATTGTTGCTTCTTTGAGCTGTATCTTTTGCTTTTGTCTTTAGCAGACATTTCTGGACAATCAGCAATAAAGTGTCCTGGCTTCTTACAGTTGAAGCAGTTCTTCTGATCATCCTTTTTGCTGACAAAATTTCTGGAGCTGTTACCTCCTCTGAAATTTCTTTTGTTAAATCTGTTCCATTGCTGAAACTTGGTGAATAAAGCAAACTCATCCTCATTCATCTCATCCTCTTGACCATCAGCAGAAGATTCTTCTTCAATATCAAGAAGCTGAGTCTTAAGAGCCTTAGAAGTAGTCTTAGTTGACTGTAAAGCCACTGACTTAGACTTCTTCTTAGTTTCTGAGTCAGCATCCAGAACCATCTCATGGCTTCTGAGATTGCTTATCAGAGCTTCAAGACTCAGAGTCTTGAGATTTTGAGCTTCCTCTATTGCAGTGACCTTAGGTCTCCAAGCAATAGGAAGACTTCTCAGAATCTTCTGAACATGGTCATAGGTTGAATAACTTCTCTTAAGAGCTTTAAGACCAGATACAAGGATTTGAAACCTTGTAAACATAGTCTCAATGTTTTCATCTTGTTGCATAGTGAATAGTTCATATTGCCTTATCAAAAGACTAGCCTTAGCCTCTTGAACCTTTTCATTACCATCATAGTAGCACACATAGAATCAAAGATAGATTTAGCAGTAGACTTGTCCTCTATTCTGACATAATCTTCATGTCTAATAGCACCAACAACAATGTCCTTTACTCTATGATGCTTAGTGTAGGTTTTTAAGTTAGCTGGTGTGAGTAACTTTCTATGCTCAATGGACAACCTTCCATGTTCATTTAAGTTTTCAAAAGTTACTCCCAACTCAACTAAATCCCACAACTCATGATCAATAGCAGTAATATTGCTATACAGTCTCTCTTTCCACCACTCAAATAATGAAGCATCACCATTGAATATAGGGGCTTTTCTGTTGCCACTATGTTCATGTGATTCATTACTTAAGTAGTCAAAACCAAAAGCATTTCTAGGACCACCACCAGCACCACTGGCATTACCGGCTTCACCGGTTGTTCTAGTACTACTATCATCTCCTCCAGACATAGTGTTCTCACAAGATCTTTACTGTCTCACTGTTAAGTGAAAGTAACAGACCAGGTGCTCTGATGCCAATTGAAGGTGTGAAAACACAAGAAGGGGGGGTTGAATTGTGTTTTAGCTAAGTTAAAACTTTTTCAAGTTCTTAACTCAACTAAGTTAGCAGCGGATAAATAACACAAATAATAACAAGAGAGAGAGAGATCACACAAGCAATTTATACTGGTTCCTCTCACAAAACGAGAGTAGTCCAGTCCCCTTGCACTTCCAAGGGAGTTCACTATAATCACACAAGATTACACCTGCTCAAGCACACAAGCAAGAGACTTCTCAACAATGCTCAAGCACACAAGCTTAAGACTTCACACTTAAACACACAAGTTTAAGTTTCACACTTAAGCACACAAGCTTAAGTTTCCTCAAGAAAAAGTAAAGTATATAAAATATACAAGTGCTCTTAGATGAACCTAAAGAGAGCAAATACAAATAGTACAGAGTATTTGACTAAAGTGCAAAAACACTTAACAGAGGTTCAGAGCTTGTATATCACAGAGTTCAGAGTTTGTTCAGCGCACGTTCAATTCTTGATAATTGTATTTTTGATGTAGCTGAATCTTCTAGTATATATACCACTAGAAAAGAGTCGTTGCAAAAAGAACCGTTGGAGTTGATAATCTTTTGTCTTCAAGCAGTCTGTCTTGATGCAGTTGGTTGTATCCAAAACTAAGAAAGAGTTTCAGATACTTTGACTACTGCAGAGTGGACTTTCCTTATTCAGCTAACAAAACTGAAAACCCACGTTCTCAAGTTAGGACAGACAGAACAGAGGTAGCTGAACTGATCAGACTTGAAAGGTCCTTTTCTTCATTGGTGGAAGAGTTGACTAGCAAAGGGAATCTTCACAGCTTTCAAAGAGATCTTCAGAGTTTGATGAAGCTTGTAGACAGACAAGAAGTTCTGAAGTCTTCATCCTCTGAAAGTTGTAACCTCTGAAGTCCAACATCTTCTGAGCGCTTGTGAACTTCTGAATTCACATCCTCTGAACTTCACTCAGAGCTTATATGATGCTTATATCTGCGCACTTAAAATAAATTTTTAGTCCTTCCAATTTGTTAATTAATACTTTGTTATCATCAAAACCTTTATATATTTAGGGGCAAACATTTTTAAATCAATTTTGTTCCAACAGCATATAATGCAATGATGAGAATATGAGGTGAGATCTTAGGTCAAGAATTGTGGTATGACAATGAGTCAATTGATCTCTCTAGTAAGTTTTTGAACCACGGAATGGCGGAACCCTTGAGCGTGAGCATGAATAGTTTACACTTTACTGCTCCCCGTGCAAATAGGTAGTCCAGGATGATATAAATGTGTTCGCCATGTTCGTCAGGGTCACCTGTTCCGTCGCACGATTCCAACTTAGCCAGCTTCTTCAGGGCCATATTGATTGAAGAATCTATCATTCGTCGAGTGAAGGGGGCATGCGATGGACGTTTCGAGTTGACTCCCTTTTGTTCCTATAATGTGGCGGTGGAGTCATATAAGTTATGTAGCAGTGAATCCCTTCAATATTCGTTCCTGCCATTATGACTGATATGGTGGTATCTACTGCCTAGAGTTAGCATTCCGGAGTGGTTGTGATTATGTGTCATTCAATTGATCGTCGGTTTCTACCAACTTTCCAAAAATAATAACATACTTGTATTCTAATTCATCTTCCAGCCCATTAATTATGAATCGGTCGAATTACATATAGATAAAAAAAATCAATCAGACCTATATATAAATTGAAGATCCATTTTTTAATTGGTCGAATTGCATAAAACTCATAAACTAAACAAATTCGAAAATCAACTTCATGCTCGATTGACCTTAATACACGACCATGAAAAATAGAAGAAACTGAAATTTAAAGTGCAACGATGGGGAAAAGATGATAAAAAATGAAGTAGGAGTTCAAGGTGAGTGAAAGTTAGAGTTAACGGGATTAAACGGTGTTAAGGTGAAAGGATGGTTTTTGTTAATTTAATAATAAAATAAGAGAGATTAGTGTTTAGTTAAAAATTAGAGGGAGGGGGTGTTTGTGCTATTTAACAAGACTTCAAGAGAGGTTAGTGTAATTTACCCTAACAAGTAATATAATAGTTTTGCATTTGAACATACAATTTTTTTTTGTTTTTTTTTTGTTTATAATGAACTGGGGATCAAACCCATGTAGTAGAGCTGTCAAAACGGACGGCCCGGTTCATTTCGGGTCGGCCCGGTCGGATTTCGGGCTTCGTCGGGCCGGGCTAAAAAGCCCGGATAAAAAACGGGCTACCAAAATTAGTGCCCGAGCCCGGCCCAGTACGGGTTGTCGGGCTTTCGGGCCGGCCCAATTTATTTTTTTATTTTTTATTTTACTTTTAGTGCTCAAACTCAACATTATAAATAGGATCCACTACTACAATTATGGCTTACAATAGCACTAATTTAATAGCACTTTTACACAAGTGCTATTAAATATGTCACTCAAATTCATATAATAGCGCTTTACTAACAGAAGTGCTATTGTAGGTAGTGAATTTTTTTTATCAAATGCGTTTAATAGCACTTTTGTGTAAGTGCTATAATAAGTGTACTTAAGATAGCACTTTTTGTTACCTTAGATAACACTTCTTCAAAAGTGCTATTATTGGGCCTTCTAAGTGGAAAAAAAAAACACTGAAAATTTCATTTTGGCGCTGGATCTAAAACACATTTTGCGCCCTCACTTTTCACTTTTCACTCTCACTTTTCACTTTGAGATAAAACCCTACCCAAACCACCGTAGAACTGCTCACCGTCTCAAACCACCGCCGCTCACCAGCTTCTCACTTCTACCGTCTTCTCACACCACCGACGAACTCGCCGTCTTCAATCTTCGCACCATCTCGTCTCCAAATTTCCCCGTCAAAAAATTGCTTCTGTTGAACAAAATTTCCTCGTCTCCAATTCTTCGCCGTCTTCAATCTTCACACCACCGACGAACTGCGTCTTTGAAGGCTTGAAGGAGGTACAAATTTCCCCTGTATGTATTTTTCTCACATGATTAAGAAGGTTTCTTATTATCATTCTCTTATGTCTGGAATCAATTGGTTATTTATGAGATTGATATAATTTGAATTCAATTTCAGAAGAATTTCGTAGAATATATACCATAGGATGATGTTTCTATTTCGATTTGAATTCAATTTCTTAGAATTTCGTTAAATTTTGTTATTGATAAATCTATTTACATCACTCTAATTTAAGCCGTGATTTTTCCCTTTCTAATCAAACGTAATCATGATTTATTTTAGTTACTTTTCACCGTTTCCGGCAGTTGGCTTATGCGTCTATCAGGTAGACAAACTGAGAAATGTCATTATGCATATGATGTGGCCGTTGTACTTGTGGGATTTTGAACTATGGTTCCATTTACTACAGATTTGCTCAAATTATTTCTTCCTCTAAGGCTTTTTAGTGTCTATATTAATATGCTTAGGTTTTATTTTCTAAGAACACCAACTATTATCTAACCTATTAATGGATATATATTTTTCTAGACAAGAAAATAGTTTTTTTTTTTTTTTGTTTTTTTAGTGGCTGTTGCATCTCATTAGATTCATAACTATATGTCAAGATTGCGAACTATTCACGGTAAGATTTCTTCTGACTTCGTTCCACTCGTGTTGTCCTTACCTATACCACAACCTTGGCCTCGATGGTTTCCAAAACTATAGGTAATTGCCAAGGACTCCGAACCTTCTTCTTGGGATCCATATCCTAATACCTTTGAAAGAGAAACACATAGCTGGCGATCAATTTGTTCCTCTACCAATACGGTGCTGAGGTGGATGGTTTGGTATGGAGAGGACCATGTAGCAGGGGATATTTTGTATTTGCGGGGTATAAGATTTAGAGAAATCTGAGAGTAGAAGCCATGTAGTGGATACTTAGGTACAGTTAACAAACTTTATAGCTTGCTCTTATCCTGTAGTAGTAGTAGCAGCTGCTTTTTATAGCTAGCTCTTATCCTATACCAGGTGGTTAATGCTTGTCCCTAACTCTCTTCTATACATCTTTCAGTTACAATAGACATATGTCAGTAACTAACTTAGGTACAGTTTACAAACTTTATAGCTTGCTCTTATCCTGTAGTAGTAGTAGCAGCTGCTTTTTATAGCTAGCTCTTATCCTATACCGGGAGGTGGATTGACAACAACAATGGCATTCAAGTTGATGATTATGGGTTCATGAAGGTGGATCTCAATAGGGCGGGGTACAAAGACGAGCCTTTTATTTTGGCATCACAAGCTCACCAAGTGTTCTATGTCACTGATCCTGATGATGAAAAGTGGTCTATTGTGCTTCTAACTAACAAAGTAAATGATCACTGTAATCAAGAATGTCAAAATATTGATATTGAGGATGACCCTTTCATAAACACATCGCAATCGTTTGATAATGATCCGACTATGGATGATATTCTCTATATGAGAAGAGATCACGATGAGGGAATTTGGATCAATCCAATTCGTGTAAATAAAAAAAGAAGTAACAAGCCAACTAGGAAGAGGAAAAGACGAACTTGAACGTTTGTGTATGGTATAGTAACTTTTTTTTATTCTTTTATTATTCTTTTATTATTATTGATTCTTAGTATTTTTCATTCTTAATATTATTTGTATGGTATAGTAACTTATTTAATTATTTTATTATTACAGGTGAATGACGTCTAATAATGATGAATGTGCTCCTAGTAGAAAGAAAGATGGTAAACGCGGTTTGACCCGCATGCAAAAAACTCACAAAGCTAAAAGCAATGGAATAAAAGAAGAGGTAATGTTTTCTTATTTCAAATCTTGTTGATGTTATAAACCACCGAATCTTGTTGAGGTTTAAATCTTATTGTAAAGAATAAATATCTAAAATCACAAAGTGATCCAAACAGGACAGAACTGAAACTTATTGTGGTCTGTTAGGTACAATGGAATGCAAAAGGTCAACCGATTGGGCATAATAGTGAGGGTTTTGTTAGTTACATTGGAGTGATTGTTCGTCTGCTAGTTCCACTTGATACGAATAATTGGAGAGCGAAAAGAAACACGACGTTGGCCGGTTATAAACAAAATGTTTGGGAAGCGATACAAGTAATGTGCTAACTCAAAGTAGTTGTAAAATTTTATTTTTTTTGATCTATTTGTGTTATATTTTGTAATGAGCTATGATATGTTGCAGAAAGCATATGTGGTTGGCGATGAACGTCGCCATTACGTACTTAGAAAAGCTGGAATGTTGCACAGGGCATTCAGAACTGACATGAGACAAAAACATCTAAGAGACAGTGATGGTAATTATAAAGAACATCCTTCAAGAGACTTATATCCCCAAATTACAAAAGAGCATTGGAATAGTTTTGTAGCTTGGTCTAAGACCGATGCGTTTCAGGTAATGTTATTACTTAAAACCTACTATTTTTAATTTTTTAAGTACATATATTTTGTAGTATCAAATGGATAAGAATAAAGGTATTTTCTAATTAGTGTTATTTTTACCTAATAAAACTAATAACAATGAAATTTATTGATGTAAATGTTTATTTTTTTCAGTGTCCCAAGCAAACTAACACTATTGACTGTGGATATTTTGTGTCGCGCTTTATGAAAGAGGTTGTCATGCAATATCCAAAGAAGATTCCCGATAATGTACATGATTTTAATTATTATTGTTATTATTAATTTGTAATCATAAGCATAAGTAATGTAATTCAATTCTAACTAAATTTTGTGGTTTTTTTTACTTGAAGTATTTTGATGAATACAAATGTGGTACATACTCTAAGGATAAGTTAAGTGAAGTGAAGGATGAATGGGCAGGATATATTTTCACAAATGTTATCCCCGGTGGAAGTTGGATAATGTAAGTATACTCTTCTCTGATTTGGGTTTATTCCAATTTTTAGTCATGATGATTGTTTTCGGTAATGCTCGATTGAGAGCTTAGTTCTTTTCTGGGAGTTCGGTTCTCCTTGGAAAATGATCGTTTTGTTGCTATATGTCTACTATTTTAGATTACAAGTGGTTAATTAATGTCTAAGTTTGAGTTTGTCTTTGTTAAGCATGTTAGGAGAACTATAAAGTTATGAAATGTAGTTGCTGCTAAACTTTTCCATTCTCTTCTTTTTAATTTTTCAGGGACTTCTTGGAAACATGAAAGATGCTTGCTTGGTTGGGCAATTGACAGAGGAATATTGTTTAGGTTAATTAGCTATATTGTCTTGTTATAAGTAGTGTCATGAACATCATCTAGCGGGTTAGGATAATTAGTTTGTTTTTGTCTTGGACACAAAATTGTCTTGCTTCTTTGTTTGTTTTGTGAAGGATGGGAGACTATGTAATTTGATGGTACTTATTGGCCTTCTTTGTGCCTTTTTATATCTTTATTAATATAACTTTGCCTTTTGTATTATTGGCTACTATGTTTTAAGTTTCAAATTAAGCTTCAGGTGAAAAATACAATTTAAAGGTAGTAGAACTTACATGTTGAAAACAGAACAGCTGCAATTAAGCTTCAGGTGTAAAAACAGAACAGACATGTTGAAAAAAAAAATTGCAGCTGGTAAAAAAAAAAAAAAATTGTAGCTGGTAAAAAAAAAATGACATACAATAGCGTTTTTGTGATGAAGTGCTATTAAAGGTAGGGCAAACGATAGCACTTTTGAACACAAGTGCTATTGAAAATGAAACCTATGATAGCACTTTTCTGAAAAGGGCTATTAAAGTGTGTTGCCAAAACAAGGCTACTATAGCGCTTTAGAGTACAAAGCGCTATTAAAAATTAATCATACAATAGCGCTTCAAAAAGTGCTATAATAGCTATTGACCTACAATAGCACCAGCTTCAATAGCACTTCAAAGTGCTATTAAAGCTAAAAAAAAATGCTATAGTAGCCCTTTTTTGTAGTAGTGATCAACACTACTAGAAAAGTTGTTTTTAGCGTCGGACAAAAGTCCACTCTAAAGGGCTAAAAACCGACGCTAACACTACTTTAGAGTCGGATTAGCGTCGGTGTCGGGTAGAGGCTAAAACGCTTGAAGCTAACCATTTTAAGGATTGGTTTGAAACCCGGCACAGTCAGAAAACCATTTTAAGGAGTTTTGTGTTTAAAGTTTAAAAGTTAATTTTTTAAAAAAGCAAGTTATATGATTTAAACTTAGAAGACAGTTTTCTTGAAGCAACATCAAATTTCGTGCACTATAGCATTGACAAGAATCCATGTCGTTTCTTGGGACTTCCGGTCGGAGCTATCCGAGGAGATTGGAAACCACTAAAATTGATTCTTTTAAAAAGAAATTATCATGTTGGAAAGCGAGATACCTTTTGATGGGTGGTTGGATAGTGCTCATTAATTCGATTCTTAGTACGTAGTTTACCGGTGTTATTTTTTTACAAGGTCCCAAAAAAGGTGCTACAGGAAGTTCCACGAATTCAATGGAGGTTTTTAATTGGTGGTTCGGATTTGAAGAAGGTTTGCTGGGTGAAGTGGGACAAAGTTTGTTTACCGAAAGAAGAATGTGACCTTGGAATGAAAAATCTTTTTCTTTTTAATCTTGTTTTGCTGAAGAAGTGGAGATGGAGAATTATTGGTGGCCATGACATCATCTGGACTCATTTAATCCGGTTAGATATAGAGATGTTGCAAAAAAATTAACAAATTTAGAAGATTCTTTTTTTTTTACAAGGAGGGAAAGAAAAGGAAAAACAAATAACAAATAAATTATCTAGAAAATAAAGTCTCACTAGCATCAGCTAGCAGGAGGAGACTCATTCCATTAAGTGGAATAGCTATAGGAGAATAAACTTTAAGGTTTCGTGCTCCAAGTTTGGCTAAATAGTCAGCACAGACGTTGCACTCTCGAAGGGTGAGAACAACTTTAACCCTCCAGTCCTTAGCAAGGAGATCCTTGATATTATAAATAATATATGGATAGTGGTGCCAATCATTAAGGATCAACTAACAACTTGATAACAGTCTTAGAATCGGAATAGCACCAAAACTCTTTAATGTCCAGCTCCCAAGCCAAAGCTACACTGTGATAAACTACCAATAATGCTATGGGAAGGATATTCGAGAATCCTATATTACCAGCAAAACATTGTACCCACGCACCATCCGAGTTCCGAATCAAGCCTCTGGAAACTCCAGGATTAACGATAGTACTTCCATCAATGTTCAAGATCATGTATGTACCCCCTGAGCATTCCAGTAAACCATTTGAGCGTCCGGACTCACATTAATATTGAAAAAGCACTTTTTAAGAAGATGTGCATAATTGTTGATGTACATCCTGAGAGTAAAGTAAGACATAACATTGTTTTCCATGCACACATGATTTATTGCTCTCTGTAACCACCAAACCGCAGCTATAAACGGGAAACAGATGGCCCATTGATGCTATGTCGCAACCAGCTATGGCGGAGATTCTGTCATTAATAATTCATATTGGTTATGGCGGAGAGACATTTTGCTAAGCAGCTTCCGAAGAAGGAGACTCAAATTTTGTTCACAAACTTGACTAAGTGGAAGGTGGGAATCAGAGGCACAATTACTTTTTGGAAGGATTGTTGGGTAGATGATTCTCCCCTAAAATAGAGATTCAAGCTACTACAACTTATATATGTTGTCTCGAAACAAAGAGGAAAAAATCGTGAACATGAGAGTTGATGAATCCTCATCGGTCTCTATTTTTGGAGTCTTTTCAATTAAGTTTTTAATATAATTTTATTAGTTTAGTGTTTAATTTAAAGTCATTTTAAATAAATTGCATTTTTTAGTTTATTGAGTCAATTAAGTATTTTTCTTGATTAATATTTCATTTTGTGTAGTTTTTATTTTGTGAAGTTAGTAACATATTGTGTAGTGTGGGTGATGGCCTAAAAGGGAGTATATATATCATTTAATATGATGGGCTTGTGTACAATGAAAGGAAGACAACTTGGGCCGAACCAAGGAAATGAAAAGGAAGGTTTCTTTGCAAATTGGTGGAGCTGGGTACTGTAGCATGACGGAAGCTGCGCGAAAGATGGAAAGGAAGGGATGAACAGAGGAATGGAATTAGCATAGTGGTGGAGGATTGAAAGAAACAAGCAGCTCCCACATCACGCCTATTCTATGGTTTTATCTTCATTGTTTCATTTTTATTTTATTATGTATAACTAAACTCTCATGATTGGTCCTTAGGGGATTCTTATTATTATTTTTCTTGAACTATGTGATTATCATATGTTATGATCAATGAATTACGAAGTTAGTTTCTTCAATTATTTCTTGTGCTTAATGCTTTACATGACTTGATCAACTGTGTGATGATTTCAATTATTTGTTTTACTATGACGATAGGAATGAATGATCGATCTAGGAATGATTGATCAATTAACTTTCACTTAAGACATTTTTGATTGTTAATTGAGATTAAAAGATTAAAGTTTGTAAATCTCAATTGATCATAGATTACCTAAGACATTAGGAATCGATGATCAAAGGAGAGGATTATGTTACCAAGACATTGGGCATAATCATTTGAGATTTAATCTAATCATGAAACTAAATTGAGTAATTTGTAATCATACATGAAATTACCAAGAGAAATAGTAATTAGATGAACCAAAAAGGATCAATCGTTTTTCTTTCATTCAATTTGAATTCCAAGTTATTTTTAAGTTTATGATAAAAATTCAAACCAAGTTAAACTCCCCTTTTGCATTTTAATTATTAATCCTAAATTAATTTAATTGTTTTGTCGATATTGAAACAATCTCTACGTATACGAACTTTATAAATTTTATTACTTGACGACTATTTAGTACGCTTGCTAAATCTCTATCAAGAGTTTAGGAACAACAACTCGTGGGAGTGGAAATTTTGCTAGTCTATAGATCCATGGTTCTAGCAGAGCAAGAATAGTTAGCAGAATTGATGTCCTATATTAATTAGGTTTTGCTAGAAAGAACGGCTTAAAGCTTATGCCGGTTATCCGACATACCGGCAGAATTTTTTTGTTGGTAATTGTTACTTAGAATTAAGCAGTCTACGCACGGATTCTTTGCTGAACAGTAGTTATATTGAAGCAACGTGTATTGGGTTCGAGTACCTCTTGCCTGTATTTCAAATGTTTGATGGACCTCTTGTATTGGGTTCGAGTACCCCTTCTACTCACATCAACAATACTTCTTGCTAATCAAAAAATAAAAAGCAATTCAAAAGGGATTATTGCTAAAGCAAACTCAAACCTATAAAAACAAATTCCATTTATTTGATATCCAGTAAAATGCACGGCCAAACAAACACCCCCTTAAATCTTATACCAATAGGACACAAAATGTAAGATTTAAAATCTTAGAATCCTATTCACAAAGCTAGTAATAAAAATTACAAAGCTACTGCAAACATTTTCTTCCCTCCTATCTGGATGTGACAAAATGATTGGAATGAACCAATAACCAATGTATTGAATCTGCATTTGATGAATTTGGATATATGCTTCCATCCTTCATTTATGGAAGGAACCAAAATAAGCCATAGCCTGAAATAAATCCAAATTAACATAGTTAGCTATAGAGTTATGTAATTAATTTGCACAAAATTAAATGAGTACATTGTCACATAACAAAAACTTACCTATTATTAGGCTAGGCGCTTAAAACTGAATCAGTGAATGATTTGAGAGTGATATTGTTAGGAACATCATTTGGGTCTGTGGAAAAAATGAGACACATTTTAGATCCATGAATTACTATAAATTAAGAATTTATAAATGTAAATTTTGGGATAAAAATTATACATATATTTTACTTACTAAGGGGTGTTCTTTGCACAAAGAAACAAGCACCAATAACAAGGTAGCAAAGTAGGAGAACAAGACCTTTCATGTAGTGAGAAGTACCATCCTACAAATGAGAAAGTGATTATGTCAATACTAATACTAAAAAATTACAAAGTCAAATTCTATGTCCAAAATTTACAAAGTCTATTAAAAATTCTATGTCAAATTTATATACCTGTAAAGTGAAGCCAGTGACGATAATTGCCAAAGCAAGAGAACCTGTCTCAAGGAGATTGAAGTTCAAGTCCATTTTCACTCCCATTATCCAAGCAACAAGTACACAGAGAGGAACCTATATATTGTAATATATTAGTTTTCATTATTATTCGAATAAATAAGACTATATCAGGTTTTAAATTGCGGTATGCAACTGCAATTTCAACTGAATTGATCGTATTATTGCAGCTGCAATTTTAACTACATCGATCATATTATAAAAGTCCATCATAACTGCAACCACGACCGCAACAACAATTTAAAACCAAAGTATCCATAATTCATATCTAAAAGGTGAGAGTCGGAGTATATTTATTTACCGCAAACATTGCAATTTGAGTGGCAGAACCCAATGCAACACCTAAGGTAATGTCCTGCAGTCATGAAATTACTTTAGTATCACTAGAATTTTATGTATTTTTTTTCTTCAATTAATCAACTTTATAGCTTGGAAAATATGAATTTAATTATTTGTTAGATGAAAAAAATTAAGCATGGCATTTTATAAAACTGTAAATTCTCACCAGCTTGTTCTTGAAAGCAAAAATGATTGCTCCTGCATGTTCAGCTGCATTGCCAACTATTGGTAGCAAGATTATGCTGAGGAAGCTTACAGACAAACCCCATGAGTCTGATGCATCCTGTTAGGAATCAAATTTTTGTTATCAGTTTTAAATAATTCACAGTTTTTTGTGCGTTTGTAAAAGCTTATTTCCTAACTTATGTCTAACTGATGACCGTGTTTGGATAAATAGCTTAATTAAGTGCATATATGTAACCTGTTTTTATAACAAAATATAAAATATAGTCAAGTTGTATTCATACGAATTACGAGTTGTTTACACAAGTTTTTTTTTTAACAAGCCAAAATGAGATATATTAACAAACAGTCTCCCCAGCACAAGATGTACCGAGGAAGACTACCAAGGTTTGCAGAGCTTATGAAAATAAGCCAAAAACAACTTATAGACATATCATAAGTAGTTTCCATAAGTTCTGCCAAACAGTTTTATAAGTGTTGTGTTCATGCCAGTTCATAAACTCATATAAGTCAATCCAGATAGGTTCGTATAGCTTATGCACAAGCGTTTATTCGATATGTACTTAATTCAAATAAGTCCAAATTAGACCTAAATATTTTAGTAGAATTACCTGAATTGTATCCACCACATATTCAGACAACAAAGCAATGAAAACAGTCATTCCAGCCAACCAAGCAAATGCACTCCAAAATCCAATCACAGCCTCTTCTTCTGCCGAATTGTTCTCACCTTCACCTTCACCTTCCTGTCAAAACAATATATCATGTTATAAACACTTATAATAAACATTAAAATTGCAAAAATCAACAATTCACAATTTTAATATATGGTTTAATTAACAAAAACATACTTCTTCGGCTTCGAATAATTGCCTATGTGTCCATAGTTGAAAGATCAAGTAAACAAAATATGCGCCCAACATCACGATGCTAGCAGCTCTTGACAAATAAAGTGAAGGTTCTGCTGTGAGTTCAGGTGATGCAGCAGTGTATGTGAATAGCAATGGAAGCAAATGACATAACAATGCCAATAGCAGCATGAGTGAGTTCATATCTGCTTGTCTCTGCAAAAAAATTCACTCATTAGATTAAACCGCGGAATTAGAAAAAGATCTGCAACTGTAATTTCGGCCAAAATTGAGACTAATCAGTCACATTTTATTGCAGTTTATCACAAAAGTCCGAAATATTATTTTGGTCTTAACCTTCAGGTTCCTGGGGAACAGAGTCCTGATAATCCGAAATACGGCCATAAGGTAAGTTAAGCCTGGCCAAAAATTGTTCTTATCAGGACTCGAACTCAGATTCACCCAAAAGATTAATCCTTAATTGAGACTGAAATCTGCAATATTATTTTGGTCTTAACCTTATTCCTGATAATCCGAAATTCGGCCAGAAGGTTAGAAAAGTCTGACCAGAAATTGTTCTAATTAGGACTCGAACTCATTAACCGTCATTTAAAGTTTTAAACTAAGAAAGTGTGAAATTGAATTTTAGGGACTCACTCTGTCATATTTTTGCTCGTCTCCAATGTTTGCAATTCCACCACAAAGAAGAGAGGTTCCAAGAACAAGAAGAAGGTTTGAAAGGATTGAACCTAAAAGAGAATACTTGACAACAGCAATTTGATTGCTTTGAAGAGCAAATATTGCTATAATCACCTCAGTAATATTCCCACATGTTGCATTAAGAAGTCCTCCAACTGTAATTTGGATAATATATAAACCAATTAAGTTCCAAAAAATCAATTATAATCAATTTAGTACAAAATTGAAAACTAATAAATTAGTCAAGTTCAATTTTATATACCTGTAGGACCAGTGTATACAGCAATTTGTCTGCAACATTCACCAAAACAGAAAAAATAAAACAAGAATCAGGAATCAACACAAACATATAATAATCAAAAAATGAAAAAAAAAATATATAATTAATTTTTCTTTTAACAAAAATTATATAAACAAGGGTGTAACAAAGTTCATTGGATTCCTTACTCTGTGAGAAAGCTCACACGTTCAGCAAGTGGTGTGAGGCCAAGCAAGCTCAGTATGAAAACCCATGACTGTTTAAATAATTAATTAAAAAAAATAGAGTTAGTTATAATCATCATGAGTACTCAATATAACAGTAAATAATATAAGCAATTGACCATGTAATATAAATTATATAAACTTTATGACTTTAAAAATTACAAAAAATCATTAACTGTCATAATCATAGATAATATTTTTAACTATTATTCCAAAAAGTTTTTTTTTTTTTGTCAACATCTTTATAACAGCCTTTTTTTTAATCTAAAAAATTAAAAACTTGATTTTTGACCCAACTTCAAAACTCTTTATAATCAATCAGAATCATTCTGCGGCGCTGCGCATGATTCAAGTTGATTAGATACTTAATTCTATATTGCGATCTGCAACCGCAATTGTAGCAGCAATATAAAAGTTTTAGACATTTCCACAACGGCATAAAAAATTATATCAACTAAAATTTTAATTAGATCAAATAATAATAGTTCAAAAAATTAATAGACAAATTAAATAAAAAGATATACAGAGCAAGAGGAACTCACTTCTCCTAGGCCTAAGTAATGAGCAATGATGGCAGCAGGAATGGCAGGAAAGAGAATGGACAGCTTGGTACCAAGAATAACTTCTTGGATGTTAACCAAGACATTCCGAAGGGAAGCACATCGAACCCTCGACACAAGAGCATGATCGGATTTCTTGCGCAAGGAAGTCGCAGACATGCCATGGGCGGTTCTGCTCCGCCCATGTCCATGTCTAGCTTCCTTGGTCAAGCGCTTTGGATCACCATTCTCCAAAAGCCATGGTTGTTGTTCTTGTGTTATTTGGCGAGAAGCCATTTTGTGTTGCAAAATGAGGACAAAACTTAAAACAACAAAAAGTGAAAGTGTTGTGTATTTGTACTTGTCTCACTTGCTATAGCTACTATCTCTTGTGTGCATGTATTGTTTTGTTCATCAATGTTATATATATCCTATGAAATAACCAAAATTCCAAAATAATGTGACCTTCCGCGAAGTTTCCTTTAAACATTAAGGCGTTTTTTTTAAAAAAAAAAAATTTAAGATTTATCGAGATATTAAAAAAAATGGGAAAATATAATAAATTGGCTTTTTAAAATGGGTCTATTGGATACATTTTTCAAAAAAGGAATTAGTTTATAAAATATAGTTTAAAATATTCTAGTTTATTGTCCAAATTTACTATATTATACATTATACATTGGATTTGGAAAACTGTTGGTCAACATGAAGAAAAAAATTAGTCAAAGATAAAAAACAATATGTTTTTTTTATTACTCTATACGGTAACCAAATTGAGAGTATGTATATATATATAATATTCTTTTTACAATAAAACTGAAGATCAAACCTAAAACCTCGCTAGTATACTATCTAAATTTCTCACCATTAAACTAAATCTAATAGCTTAAAAGTTTGTTTTTGTAATCCGTTGATTCATACATCAATTCTATGGATTTCGAAATTAAATGTTTTGTTTTGCTATAATGCATGATTTTCCTTTGTTTTTATTTTTCTTGGCGTTAATCCTCCAATAAATTGTACTCCCTCCGGTCCTTTTTATAAGAAACATTTTGAAATTTTTATTTGGTCCTTTTTATAAAAAACACTTTCACACAATTCCATTTATACCCTTATTAAATACAATCAAATAATTCATTCTAATGTTAGTGCATTAATTAGAGAGACATATTTCTCATGCTAGTCAAAGGTTAGTTTTGGAATATAACATAAAATATTAGAATCATTAATGAGAAAATTTACCTTCCTTGGTCTGTGTGATTTTGTCAAAGTGTTTCTTATAAAAAGGACCGGAGGGAGTATAATTTTGTGTTGATGAATACGCGTAGAGACTATTTTATTTTATTTTTTGGTCATGTACGCATTTTTTTGGTCAAGTACGCATAGAAATTAGCTATTATGGTAAGATAATAAAATATTAATATATTTTTAAAATAATACAAGATTTTTTTTCAAAACTTAGTTTATATATATAAATTTAATATAGTTTAAAATATTCTCATTTATTGTCCAAGTTTACTACTATACCTCTGGTTCTAAATACAAGAAAATGTTTTTTGTTTTTTATATTCATTAAGTTTCTAATGTATCTAGTTTATAATATATATATCAAATATATTAGAAAAGCAATGAGTATAAAAAACAAATTTTCTCTTATATTAATAACCGGTAATATTAATTATACATTGGATTTGGAAAACTGTTGGTCAACATGAAAAAAATTTAGTCAAAGATAAAAAACATTAAATTTTTTATTGCTCTATACAATAATGGAATTGAGAATTTTATTTATTTATTTACAAGGAAGTTGAGTATGGAATTCAGGACTTCTATCATATTATTTAAATTCTTCATCATTAAACTAAACTTAGTGCTTCTGTAACCAAAAAAATCTAAACTTAGTGCTTTAGAAGTTTTTGTAATCCGTTGATTGATACATCAATTCTATGGATTAATTTCATGAAACTTATTGTAAAAAAAAATTTCACGAAATTAAATGCTTTATTTTGCTATAATAATGCATGATTTTCCTTTGTTTTTATTTTTCTAGCGTTAATCCTCTAATAAATTGTATAATTTTGCTATGGTGAATACGCGTAGAGATTATTTTATTTAATTTTTTGTTAATTTTTTTTGTCAGGTACGCGTAGAAATTAGCTATTATGGTAAGATAATAAAATATTAATATTTTTTTAAAGAAAATATATGACTTTGTTTTTTGACTCAATAATGATATGTCTTTTTTTTTTTTGACTAAAATGAAATATGTTGTTAACTAACTTTACTATTTCATTTCATCTTTTTAAAAAAAAAAAAAACTTTACTATTTCATTAGCTTAAAAAATATAATTATTAACTACTTTTTGAACTTATATTTCATTAATTACTTTCACTATTTTATTAACCAAGAAAATATAAAATCATTTTCCATAGTGATATTAGTACCATGTGGTTGTGGGTATGTAATGTAACAAAGAAGAAAACGTGACTACTTGGCTTTATGCATGCTGTTTTTGGTGATTAGAATGACAATGAGGATTGTTTGCGTGATTAGAATATAAAAAGTACTAACGAACATGCATTTTATAAAAAGGAAATCACGGAATAGAAACAGGACAAAAGGACATGAAAGATATAAGCCTACGCCTACGGCATATCCACGAGATAAAAGGGTGCGTTTGATTCGTAAAATAACAAAGACCGGATAGAACAGTACAAGAGAGAATAAGATAATACATGACATGACAAAATTGTAACGGAGATATATATGGCGATAATATTTTTATATTCGAAAATAAAATGAGTATTTTCGTATTTTTTATAGTTGTACTGTCGACAAAAGTTGTATTGTGGTTCAATGAAGGACAAAAACATTGTCATGTTCCTTGCTACCTAATATGTTCATCTCAAGTTTTTTAGCAGATCAAACACACCCAAAAAAGAAATACAAAGAGGAAAATATTACTAGAGGAGAAATGATCACGATGACGTTTGAAGTATTCGAATTTTATTCGGTTTATTTCATTACATATAAGTAGCAAACTTTTCTTTATAAGATTAGGATTGATGAATCTCTTTAAAATTATTCGAGTTATGTAATTTATGCAATTGAAACTTGTATTATTCAGTTAATTTTATTCTTATATGTTCCTTTAAAAAAAATTGATCTTAAAGGATAATTTACTATTGACTCTAGGTTTTATACTTGAGTCTAAATTAATAGTCAACTAGACAATTGCTTTAGGAATATTCAATTGGTTAGATGTGATAAATAATTTGTTAAAGAAGTTTTACATCGGTTGTAAGATGACATGAATATGAGTTATAAGTAAGAAACAATTTTGATCTTACAAGTCAGTTTTGTAAGGATGAGTTAACCAAAAACTCAATTCTAAGGTGATATCAGAGCCTCCTCTACGATCTGTTGGACCGCCTGCTATCAAGTTTTGATCGGGTCATCCACCATTCATATCCGCACCCCAAGCCCAATATTGTTGGGCGCAAGGGGGTGCGTTAAAGAAGTCAAGCCCAATATTGTTGGGCGCAAGGGGATGCGTTGAAGAAGTCCCACATCGATTGCGAGATAGTCTTGAGTTTATAAGTAAGAGGCAATCCTCACCTTACAAGCTGATTTTTTAATAATGAGTTAAGCTCAAAACTCAATTCTAAACTGTTAAAGAAGTCTCATATCGATTTTAATGGGCCATCATGCTTTTGATAAATAGACCTTAAATCAAATAATTGGTTTTTGTTTACTTTGTTAAATTATAGTACATATAGAAGTTTAATTGTCATGGCTATAATTCTCTGTCAATTTACTAAGTTATGTGATTTATTTTTTCTAAAACCATTTACTAGTGGCCTAAATACAATGTTTTTTTTTCAAGGCGAGGATGAATCGGTTGTTTGGACATAGTTGTCAGCGGATATTGTTGTTGGCAATCGGCATGTGACAATGTTGACATCCATTGCGATTGTTGTAACATTATTGTTGCATTCGACACATTTGAATCTTCCAACACAAACAAAAGGTTGTTCCATCCGCTCCTTTGTAGTTTGTGGCTGACAATAGTTATACTATGATACAGGAGATGGTGCAACACATACATAACTTTCCTTTGTTTGTGTCCTGTAATCGTCAACCCACAATCAAACCTACCATCAAAATACTAATACTAATGAATTTCATTACCTCGTTAAGAGGAAAGTCGTATGGCCAAAATCTATTTGGCCAGGGTTACTCAGCCTAAAATGTTTGAATATACCCCATAATTGTGTAATTTTGTCATGCTAACACAAGATCCGCTAGCGAGCACTCAACAATAGGATGACGACAACAACCACGAGATGGTGAACAAGTTCAACCAACAGACAGTAGTCGATATCCTGCTGTTGATCAAAAATATTAAAAATAAAATAAAATACATGTGTAGCTTTTGCCAGACGTACTAAACCAGGTGCTAAAGTGGCGACACTCTTGAATATGGAGAAGTCCTCCAACCACCAATTTGTAAAGAAGTCCCTAGGAAAAATGAATATGGCCAGTTTTTTAAATCAAGGGCCAAACAAAAATCATAGGGGATCTGATGCTAATGCATTGACTTATAATCGTTACAACAACGTCGAATTGCACATGTGCTGATGTGCAATAATATTTATTGTTCGTCACCTCTACAAAATGTAAATGTAAACCTATTGTAAAAAAATGGGTCGGGTTTCCAACATAGCCTTGTAGTAGTAGCATTATCAAAAAAGCATAGCAGCCAACTTTGAAGGTGAGAAAAACACAAGAAGAAGGGTTGAATTATGTTTTAGGATTTAAAAACTTTCATGAAAATAAAAGATAGAGAGAGAGAGAGGCAACACAAGTAAATTTATTCTTGATCACACCAAAAACTCGTGTAACTCTAGTCCCTTCACACTTAAAGGATTTTTCACTATAATTGTAGTTCCTTTTGGGTTTGCTGCATTAAGCTGAAACAACATGTGCAGTATTGTACAAGACAAAATACTGAGGTATCATTCGCCTAAGGCCCAACTTGCCTAAGTGGGTTGATCGCTTGAATGTTCACCTGAAGAAGATGAAAGGCCCATCAAGATGAAGGGCCTGATCAAGATATTTTCCCTAAATATAAGAAGGGGTAAAGATGGACCCTGTCAAACACTAAGAGATTGAGGACCAAAATTATAGCTCATGTGGCGAGGATATCTCGCCCTAAGCCGTTATTACTATGCCTATATATAAGCCCATGATTTCCATTTCTAAAATCTCACCACATTCAACATACATACCTACTCTTAGACTTAGACCTAGAACACTATTTAGCTAAGTGCATACCCCCTCAAATCCTTGCAGTAACATTTGGCGCCCACTACGGGACTCCGCTAAAATTGATTTCTCGGGCCACACATCATTCTCGACATAATCAAAGACATGATCAATGCCAAGGAACTAACATGAGAGCGCAATGAATCAGAGAGCAACATGGTGCAACTTTATGCTATCAGAATTATGTGAAAACCTTTCAGAAGTCTTAGCCGCATTTGTAACAGTACAAGGTAGGGGTGCTCAAATCCAAACCAATCCAAATAAAAACTGATAACCGATCCAAAAAAACCAAAAACCGCAAAAAACCGAAGTTTTTTGGATGTGTTTGGATGTTCTTTTGTGAAAACCGTTGGATCGGATCGGATTTCGGATTGATTTCTTAAAACCGATCCAATCCGAACCAAACCGCATACATATATTTTAGTATTTATTTATCTTTTTATTAGTATAAATATATATATATTGCATTAACCTTTTTTATTCATTTTAAATTTTGTTAATATTATATGTTAGTTTAATTTAATCTATTTTTTTTACTTTTTATATGTTTCGAATATAATTGGTAATTGTCATTCCAAAATATTAATTTTCAATATATTATATGTTATATTTTACATCAAACTTAATATTTATTTTGTCAAAAATGTCAAACTATTATTTTGTAGCGTTTTTTATAATATTTATATTTATTAAAAAAAATTACAATTTATAATTTGGATATCCAAAAACCGATCCAAATTAAACCGCATAATATTGGATCGGATTTTGTTTATTTGTCATCCAAAACCGAACCGAACCGCAAATGAATTTATTTTTGGATCGGATGAGTTTTTGCCTCAAAACCGATCCAAACCGAACCACGAGCACCCCTAGTACAAGGAATCTCTTGGTCGTATTTGTAAAATTATCTAGCCTGAATATGTGTTTATAAGTGAGGACAATCATCACCATACAAGCTGATTTTGTAAGGATGGGCTAGACCCAAAACTCAATCATCAGATAGTGCAATACCTTGTACTTGATTTTGTTGTACAGTTAAAAAAGATGTAAGGTCACTTTCATGGGATCATGTGAACATGTCTTCTGATAGTTGAAACAATATGACCGATGATATAATGCATTTTTTGTGTCCAAATAAACCTTTGATGACACCGATGCTTTCTTAGTAAAACTTATCTTGGCCAAATATTCAATTGATTTGGCCAAAAATTCTTCAACTTAATTGTATCCAGATGATGGCGTAAATTGTTGACTTTGACTTTTTTAATCATATGTGTTATTTTTTTTTAAAACGGCTAAATTATATTAATAACGCAATTGAGCGCAAGACGAGGACAATGCGTAAAACAAACACATACAATCAAATCACAAGACAGAAAATAAACTAAAACAACACCTAAATTCACCAACTCCCATAGCGGGCCTTACACCAAATACCATCAATCCTACCCATCCAACTCAAGCTCCATCACCACAATAACAATCAATCCTGCTTTGACACTAAATCACGTCGTATCAACCACAACCAAAACGACAGTCCCAAAGCCAAACAAAAATCACTGCACCATACGCCAAGACTAGCACCTCAGAAAGCACAACCAGGCACCGACACGGTGGAGACGGATGAGCACCACAAACCAAACTCAATCGAATATCAAATCCAAAATTGCTCAAAACCACCATCTGACTCCCGCGCAAAAACAGCCACAACGTAGCACCAAAGCTCAAACAGCAACAACACAAATCATATGTGTTATCTAGTCTAGAGAATGATTAATAAGTATCCAGAGTGTAATGATACATTTACATTGCATCCAGAACTTGAGTTATTTTGCCCAGAGAATCAATAAAAGTTATATAAAACAACAAACACATTAGTCAAATTTTTCTTACAAATAGAATTTAATTTATATGCACCGTCGGTCTAAAGTTATTTTGCACATGCGTCCAATAATATACCGACACATCATGTATGGTAATTAAAAACACATGATGTGTCACATTCATTAAATGATTTGGCAACGCGTCATTGGATGTATGTGTAAAAAATATTTACACCGACGGTGCACAGCAATTAAACTCTTACAAATATTATTATCATAAAAAAATTAAAAAATTAGAGACGATATTTCTTAAACTCATTTTGCCTCAACAAACTACTGCTAAGAAGTTCCACATCGATTGTGAGATGACCTTGACAAGTTTTTATAAGCAAGTGGCAATCCTCACTTTACAAGCCGGTTTTGTAAGGATGAGTTAGGCCTAAAACTCATTTCTAAGATGGTATCAGAGTCTCTCTCCGATCTATTGGACCACCTGTTATCCGGTTTCCACTATCGGCTCACCCACCGTTTATATCCATGCACCAGTGTTGGGCGTGAGGTGGTGTGTTAAGAAGTCTCACATCGGTTGTGAGATGACCTTGACAAGTATTTATAAGCAAGTGACAATCATCACCTTACAAACCGATTTTGTAAGGATGAGTTAGGCCCAAAACTCATTTCTAAGAACTACTTTGAAATCACTTATAACAATGTCTTTTCCCGCTTTAAGTCGGTTTTGCTCATAGTTACTCATGGTATATAAGTGATTGCTTATAAAAAAAAAATAGTATATTGCCAAACAACCACACCTCAAACTTATCTAAAAGCATATCAAGAATCGATATATGATACTGTCAACTGGAGATTTCATTTTCGGTTCATATTGGAGATTTGTTGGTTGTGTTAAAAATTAATTAATTCGTACATAATAACATGGCTCTGAGTAAATTTGTTTGTCCATTTCATTCAGAACTGTACATATGACAACTGACGAGATGACAATTCAGCTAACGAGGTACAGATACTTAGATATTTATATTGTGATCAATATACTCCTGTACATGTAATGTTTTAACAATTGATTAAATTCTTAGAAAATTGCAGTTTTATTTGACCAAAAACTGTGTGTGTGTGTTTTTTTTTATGGAGCCAAAAAATGTGTGCTAATGCGGTTGGATGGGAAGGTTTATTAGTTTTTACAAATACTGAAACAGAAGAAAAATTGAAAGCCACAACCACAAGCCCACAACTCAGTTTTTTGTACGGAATGAAAAATTAAAATCAAGTGGTCACATTCTAAATTCTGTCCCGTTTGGAAACCCGTGGTTGATGTGATAACCACGTTTTTTCTTTTTTATTTTTTCCTTAAATACACTACTTTATTATGGTACTGGACAATGCAAGTACAAAGCTGTTGTACGGGTTGTTATTATTATGCAAGAAAGAACTTACTAGAAAGTAGAAACTGACGATGGCAAAGGTCAAAACTAAATACTAATAGTTAGTTGGTTTATTGGTGATTTGTGCTGAACTTGGTAGGGAGGATTGCGGTTCGATCCTCCACAACTATGATTAGGAGGGAATTGGAACCACTTGATGCCAGAAGTGACCTCCGAAACAGATTCAACTGGTGATGAAAAACAAAAAAAAAAGGTCAAAACTAAATACCACATCCGTCATAGTATAACCAATGGCGGAGCCAAAAAAATTTATTCGGGTGGGCCACTCAAAAACTACTTGCATACAAAAAAAATTAAGTTATAATTCTTGCATAAAATTGATGACAAAAAAATTATATGTTTTATTATATTAAAAGTATTATATTGCATTATATTGAAAGGAGAATAATTTTTCTTAATTGAAATTAGTCTTAATTTTTTTGTAGAAAAATATAATGGAAACTGGATTTTTTGTTGATAAAAAAGTTGTGTTTTTTCACACTGAAATTCTGGTATCACTAGAATGATGTTGCCTAAGATGTCCCAACAACTACTTTGTGAACAATGTTGTTTTCTATTGTTGGCACATCTTATATAACATATAAAAACTGACAGAAAAATAAATAAATGACACAAGTAATTGTTAACCCAGTTCAGCCAACTGCCTACTCTGGGGGATACCAATCCAGGAAGGAAATCCACTAATAGCTCTAGTTACTAAGACCTCCAGCAAACCCTAGGATTTACGCCTTACACTAAGACCTCCAGCAAACCCCTGGTTTACGCCTTATAACCTCGACACTACTCATGCAACTTCTGCCTAGGAACTCCTAGACATGAGATCCCATCTCACTTCCACTCACACAACACAACCTGTGTTGATTATACAATGTTTGGAAAGATGTGGTGACAACTTGTCAAGACAACACTTCACTTTTGCTTAAAAGCTTCAAGTGAATCACACACGGTAAACTCCGTACTTCAAAGCTTAGGAGCAACCTTAAACTAATAAACTTACTTCTTAACTCGTGTTATAGAATCCACAAGCAAGAATTACAATCAAATAATAAAACACTCAACAAAGACTCAATAAAGACTCAATATGTGTAACTAATATTTTTCAATGAGATGACTATTCTTGAGCTTGGTCTTCGTATATATAATCATTTAGCACGCTCCTCTTTCTTCATTATTCGTAGGACGCTCCTTGTAACTCATAAAAGGTGATCTGATTCTCTTTTGATCTTCATCAAGTTTGTATATAAACTTTCCAAAAGTGTTTAAGGACTTTATAGGATAATTGTGATCATACCGTTGTACCATTAAGTCTGTCTTATCTTTAAAACTCCTGATCAGATCAAATCTCCATTGAGCGTGCTCTTTAAGTGGATTTCCATATATAGCAGATGCTCTCATAAATGCGCGAGATTTCCTTGAATAAATATGATGTTGTAACATGTTTTCCAACATCTTGTTAGTATATTTGTTTTAGCAAAATTAAGCCAATTCAAATATCCAACAATCTCCCCCTTTGGCAATTTTTGGCTAAAACAATTTCAGGCCATTACCTTTGAGAGATATAAAGAGCGCAATCCTTCAAATCACCATGGTCACACAAAAGAAGGAATGTTAGAGCATCATTTAAACAAAATTTCACATAGGTGAAAATATATGCATCAGAGGCAGCAGCAGCGGAGTTATCATCAATTAGCCTCGAGCAAAATAAAACGTGGTATCAGAGCAAAATATATATCATATGACATCAAAGATGTTGTGACATATGGGAGCACATCTTCTAGCGCATGTTCGTCCAATCAGGGCAGCATCCATTTCAGCAGCAAACTCCCCCTGACTTCATCAGCTTATGCATCATCTCAGGAAAAAAAAAAATTACTCCCCCTGAATACTTGCTTACTGCTACTTAAACACATGTCATAACAAAAGACACAACAACATGTAGCAGAAACAAACAAACCTAAATGCTACTCCCCCTTTTTAGCCACAAAATGTGCCAAAACAACCCACAAAGTATCCAAAGTGCAGAATTAAAAGTACAGACCATGCACTCAGAAGGTGCTAAAATCCAGGGCACAAACAACCCACAAAAAACAAATAACAAAGTTCAGTAAAATATTAAACAGATTACAAAATCATTCATCATCACTACTGTCAGAGGCTTCATCCTCATCTGTAGCAGTAGCATAACCTTCTTCCTCATCTGCATTGTTTTGATCACCTGTAGCAGCCACATTTGCACTAGCTTTGACAGGTATCTCATCAGTTTCCAATCCTTCAATCATTTTCAAGAACACATTCTTCCTCTCCTCAAGCTCAGCCTGCTGTTTATCAATGTCCTGACATTGAACCTTTAAGCCAGCAATAATCTCCTTTTTGGTCATAACACCAGCTCCAGCAGTAGATGTCCCAACATGATCAGTAACATTGTGATTACCAAAGAGCTTATGATGAAAAGTAAAACCAGATTCCCTTTTCTTGGGAGTGTCAGTCACAGTCTTAATGTCTGGATATTGGGCCAAAATGATTCCACATAACAAAGATGGAAACGCTATTGGCATCTTCACAGCAGTTGATCTAATATGCTTAATGGTTTGATCAAAAATAAAGGTTCCATAGTCATAGTCAAACTTGGTTCCTACAGCATATATAAATCTACCCAGGTTGGTTGCAACATTGGTTGCATGCTTGGTTGGTACCCAATTGGTTGACCCTATCCTATTGAGGATGGCATATTTGACATTCAAATTACTCGTGGGTATCAGCTTCTTTGTAGGCCAGACCTTAACCTTACCACCAGTTATCTCAGCACTCACAACATCATTAGCAACCTCTAATTCAGCCTTAGGTTCTACAGACCTACCTAAGTAATTATTTATCACAACAGGAGAAAAATTGACACATTTACCTCTGACAAAAACTTTGTGGTAGTCCTTGCTCAGTGGGTTATCACATTCCTCAGGGATGTTCACCAGAAATTCTTTCACCAGCAGCTCATAGCAGGGACTGAAGTCACAGACTGTCTTCATCAGACCAGCTTCTTTGATGTAGTCAAAGATGTCTTGACATTTTAGAGCATCTTTGTTCAGTTCCCTTTCAACAGCTAATCTTCTTTGGTAAATATAGTCCCATCTCAGTGCAAAGCCAGCACGATGGAAGGAGATGTTATCACATGGGGCTTCTTCAACACCTTGTGGAGCCTTCTTCACAGTAGTCTTCTTAGGATTGGCAGAGGAGATGTTAACAGCATCTTCAGCAACATCATAGTCTGAGTCACTAGATGACTCCTTCTTTCTCTTCAGTGTTTCCTTCTTCTTACTCGGAGGGGAGAGAACTTTGCTCCAACCTTTGACTGTTTCTTCCTTTTTCTCAACAGATTTTTCTTTTCCTTTCTTCTCAGCGACATTTGTTTGAGCTTTGGATTTGGAAGCACGAACAGTCGTAACAGGGACGGCGTCCTTGATGATCTTCGAGGAATCGATCTTCGCCTTTGATCGAGTTGAACGGCCGGACTTAGTAGTTTGTGATGATTCAGACATGTTTTGATGAAGGTTTTTGCGGTTTAGGAAGTTGAGAGGATGAAAGTTGAAGTTGGAAGTGGAAGAATAGGGTTCACGACAGAAAATTAGGATTTGAGTGGAAGTATATTGATTGAGTGTACAGACACATTTAAGGGAAGTTTGTAATGATTTCCCTAAATTAGCGTGCATTGAATGATGTGAGAGAAAACGGTTTCCTTTTGCACGCCTCAACTGCTGTAACTGCTATGCTTCTTCATGCAGGCAAATTCCCAATTTGCCCCTTAAAAATTCAAACTGATTAGCATCAAGCGCCTTTGTAAAAATGTCAGCTAGCTGTTCACTTGTACCAATGTGCTTGAGTTCCACACAATTTTCTTCAACAAGGTCTCTGATAAAATGATGCCTGATGTCTATGTGTTTGGTTCTTGAGTGTTGAACTGGATTCTTTGATATATTGATTGCACTCAAGTTGTCACAATATAATGTCATGACATCTTGGTCGACATTATATTCTTTCAGCATCTGTTTCATCCACATCAGCTGGGAACAACTGCTTCCTGCAGCTATATATTCAGCCTCTGCAGTAGACAGAGACACACAATTCTGCTTCTTGCTGAACCATGAGATTAAGTTGTCACCCAAAAAGAAGCATCCTCCTGAGGTACTCTTCCTATCATCAGCACTTCCAGCCCAATCTGCATCACAATACCCTATCAAAGTTGAGTTCTTGGTCTGGGAATACAGAATCCCATAATCACTGGTGCCCTTTATATACTTCAGAATCCTTTTGACTTGCACAAGATGGCTCATCTTTGGCTTGGCTTGGTATCTTGCACAAACACCAACAGCAAAGGTGATGTCTGGTCTACTAGCTGTAAGATACAAGAGACTGCCAATCATGCTCCTGTACAGACTTTGGTCAACATCAATGCCATTCTCATCTTTGGTTAGCTTCAGATGAGTAGCAGCTGGAGTTCTCTTGTGTGCTGCAGTGTCCATTCCAAACTTTTTGACCATGTTCTTCGCATACTTGCTTTGAGAAACAAATATGGTGTCTTCCATTTGTTTAACTTGCAGACCAAGGAAATATGTCAGCTCACCTACCAAACTCATTTCAAACTCTGATTGCATTTGTTGTACAAAATGTTGCACCATCTTTTCAGACATTCCACCAAATACTATGTCATCAACATAAATCTGGGCAATCATCAGCTTCTCTTCTTGTTCTTTAACAAACAAGGTTTTGTCATGGCCTCCTTTTCTGTATCCTTGACTAACAAGAAAATTTGTCAGCCTCTCATACCAAGCCCTTGGAGCCTGTTTTAGTCCATAAAGAGCCTTCTTCAGCTTGTACACATGATCAGGATTAGCAGGATCTACAAAACCTTTTGGCTGCTCCACATAAACTTCTTCATGTAAGTACCCATTAAGAAAGGCACTTTTGACATCCATTTGGTACAGCTTAAATTTAAAGATGCAGGCTATACCAAGAAGAAGTCTGATAGATTCCAATCTTGCTACTGGCGCAAATGTTTCATCAAAGTCAAGTCCTTCAACCTGAGTGTACCCTTGAGCCACTAACCTTGCCTTGTTTCTTGTTACAACACCATTTTCATCTGACTTGTTCTTGAACACCCATTTTGTGCCTATGACATTAACACCATTGGGTCTAGAAACAAGATCCCACACATCACTCCTTCTAAATTGAGTTAATTCATCTTGCATGGCTTCTATCCAAAACTCATCAGTGAGAGCCTCTTTTACATTTTTAGGCTCAACTTTTGAAACAAAACATGAGTTAGTAACCACTTCATTTGTCCTTCTTGTAGCAATTCCCTGGTTAGGATTTCCTATGATGAGATCCTTGGGATGATTCTTCTGTATTCTTATTGAAGGAACTTTACTCACAGGACGAGGTGTAGGAATGGTTGATTCATCATCTGAATCTGATTCCTTATCTGCTACAGCTTCTTCAGATGTTGGCAAAGTTGTTGCAACATCATCTTCAGTGTCAGATGTTTCAGCAGATGTCATATCATCTATCACAACGTTGATAGACTCTACTATTACTTTGGTTCTCTGGTTGTAAACTCTATAAGCCCTGCTGTTTGTTGAATACCCAAGAAATAATCCTTCTTCACTTTTAGGATCCATTTTCCTTCTGTGCTCTCTATCAGCTAGGATGTAACACTTACTTCCAAACACATGAAAGTGTTTGACAGTTGGTTTTCTGCCTTTCCACAATTCATATAGTGTAGTAGAAGTTCCAGTTCTGAGTGTGACACGATTGTGAATATAACAAGCAGTATGCATAGCCTCAGCCCAGAATTGATATGGAAGATGTTTTGCATGCAACATTACTCTGGCTGACTCTTGTATTGTCCTGTTCTTCCTCTCAACAACACCATTTTGTTGAGGTGTGATTGGAGCTGAGAATTCATGCTTGATTCCTTCAGAGATGCAGAATTCAAGAAAGCTTGCATTCTCAAACTCTTTACCATGATCACTTCGTATCCTAACAATAGCAGAGTTCTTTTCTCTTTGGAGTTGAAGACAAAGTTCTTTGAATGCATCAAAACTTTCAGATTTGTCTTTTAGAAATTCAATCCATGTGAACCTTGAAAAATCATCTACCATGACAAACGCGTACCTTTTTCCTCCAAGGCTCTCTACTTGCATCGGCCCCATCAGGTCTATGTGCAGTAATTCTAGAACCCTTGTTGTGGTAAGATGTTGCAACTTTGGATGCGACATCTTTGTCTGCTTTCCTATTTGACATTCTCCACATATACTTCCTTCCTCAATTTTGAGTTTTGGAAGACCTCTGATTGCCTCTTTAGCTATTGCCTTCTTCATGCCTTTGAGGTGTAGGTGGCCAAGTTTTTGATGCCACAACTTTACCTCATCTTCTTTACTAATAAGACATGTTGGTACCTCTTCTTCTTTAGGAATCCAATGATAGCAGTTGTCTCTTGACCTTACTCCTTTCATCAACAGCTCTCCTTGCTCGTTTGTAACTAGGCATTCAGCTTTTGTGAAGTTTACTTTCATGCCTTGATCACAAAGTTGGCTTATGCTGATTAGATTTGCTTTCAGCCCTTTTACTAGCAGCACATTATCTAGCTTTGGTAAGCCATGGTTTGCAAGTTTACCAACTCCCTTGATCTCTCCTTTGGCTCCATCTCCAAAGGTTACAAAACTGGTAGCATATGACTTCAGGTCTTCAAGATAGTGTTCAACACCTGTCATGTGTCTAGAACAGCCACTATCAAAGTACCAGGTTTCTCTTGAAGAAGCTCTCAAGGATGTATGAGCTATTAGACCTGTGGTCTTCTTCTTTTCTCTCCATTCCTGTCTTGTTGTAACATTAGGAAAGACAGGAGTATAGAATTCTTGATGAACTCTCCTTGGATATCCGTGCAGCCTATAGCAAAAAGGCCTAATGTGTCCTTTCCTACCACAATGATGGCATGTCCAGTTATAGAACCTGGGCATAGGATGTTCCATCAGATGTCGCGACAATCCTCCTGACACAAATGTACTGCTGATTGGAGTATGTACAGTAGCATTGTTGAACTTCATCTGCTGTTTTACTCTTTCATGTTCAAAACCAATGGGCTTAGGTTTCCCATAATTTTGTCTCTGTAACATTTCCTCAAAGGCATCAGTACCTTTGGTCATCATTTTAGCCACTTTAGTGACTTGATCTAAATCAGCATTTAATTTGGTTACTTCTTCATTTTGTTCAGCAACTTTACACAGGAGGTTAGACTTCTCCATTTCCAGCTGTTGAATTTGACTACTCTGATCTTCAACCTTAGCATTGAGATTATCAATGTTTATGAGTAAGTCATTTTTCTCAGCTTGTAGTTTACCATTGATCTTCTTTTGTTTCTCTAATGCTTTGCAAACTTCTATACTTCTAGTATGAAGATCTTTATAAGTAGCAGCTAGTTCCTCATAAGTTACCTCCTCATTACATGATTCTGAGTCAGATTCACAAACTCCTGTTAAAGCATTAACAAATTTGGCAGATTCTTCCTCCTCTGAATCTGTATCAGACCATGAAACCACAAGACTTTTCTTTTGCCTTTTTAGAAAGGTTGGACATTCAGGTCTGATATGTCCAAAACCTTCACATTCATGGCATTTCACTCCTCTTTCATCTTCATTTGTCTTTTTCTGAAAGCTGGACTGTTTGTTGTTGTTGAGTCGACCATTTGGCTTGTGCCTTTGATCTACTTTCTTCATCAACTTGTTGAACTGTCTTCCAAGCATAGCCATAGATTCAGCTAAGCTCTCTTCACCTTCAGATTCAATTTGTAAGTCATCAGCAGCACTTTTTGAAGCAAAAGCTAGATTCTTATCTTTCTTTTCATTTCTCCTGTTTAGGCCAATTTCATAGGTCTGAAGTGATCCTATGAGTTCATCTAAATTTAGACTTGAAAGATCATGAGCCTCCTCAATAGCTGTCACCTTCATATCAAATCTTTTAGGCAAAGATCTGAGTATTTTTCCAACTAGCTCCTCATCTGAGATAGGTTTTCCAAGTGCATCAAACGAATTTGCAAAATCAAGCACATTCATCTGAAAGTCATGAATGGTTTCTTCCTCCTTCATTCTGAGATTCTCAAAATTGGTTTTGAGCATCTGAAGTTTAGATAGTTTAACTTTTGATGTTCCTTCATGAGCTTTTCTCAGAACTTCCCAGGCATGTTTAGCAGTAATACATCTCTTAACAAGCCTGAACATGTTTGCATCCACACCATTAAAAATAGCATACAAGGCTTTGGAGTTGCCAAGTGCCAGATCATCCTCATCTTTAGTCCATTCATCATTTGGCTTCTTGACATCAGTTTTATTGCCATCTTTGTCAAGAACCATTGGTGGTTCCCATCCACGTAACACAGCCTTCCATGTCCTGCTGTCAATTGATTTTATGAAAGCCTCCATTTTAGATTTCCAATAATCATAGTTCTCAGGACCTGTCAGTAGGGGGGGTTTAGACACTGACCCTCCTTCTTTATCCATTGTACCAGAAAGTATTCTCCCTGGAGCTCACCCAAAATAACAGAACAGGGTGCCTGCTCTGATGCCAATTGAAATTCTGGTATCACTAGAATGATGTTGCCTAAGATGTCCCAACAACTACTTTGTGAACAATGTTGTTTTCTATTGTTGGCACATCTTATATAACATATAAAAACTGACAGAAAAATAAATAAATGACACAAGTAATTGTTAACCCAGTTCAGCCAACTGCCTACTCTGGGGGATACCAATCCAGGAAGGAAATCCACTAATAGCTCTAGTTACTAAGACCTCCAGCAAACCCTAGGATTTACGCCTTACACTAAGACCTCCAGCAAACCCCTGGTTTACGCCTTATAACCTCGACACTACTCATGCAACTTCTGCCTAGGAACTCCTAGACATGAGATCCCATCTCACTTCCACTCACACAACACAACCTGTGTTGATTATACAATGTTTGGAAAGATGTGGTGACAACTTGTCAAGACAACACTTCACTTTTGCTTAAAAGCTTCAAGTGAATCACACACGGTAAACTCCGTACTTCAAAGCTTAGGAGCAACCTTAAACTAATAAACTTACTTCTTAACTCGTGTTATAGAATCCACAAGCAAGAATTACAATCAAATAATAAAACACTCAACAAAGACTCAATAAAGACTCAATATGTGTAACTAATATTTTTCAATGAGATGACTATTCTTGAGCTTGGTCTTCGTATATATAATCATTTAGCACGCTCCTCTTTCTTCATTATTCGTAGGACGCTCCTTGTAACTCATAAAAGGTGATCTGATTCTCTTTTGATCTTCATCAAGTTTGTATATAAACTTTCCAAAAGTGTTTAAGGACTTTATAGGATAATTGTGATCATACCGTTGTACCATTAAGTCTGTCTTATCTTTAAAACTCCTGATCAGATCAAATCTCCATTGAGCGTGCTCTTTAAGTGGATTTCCATATATAGCAGATGCTCTCATAAATGCGCGAGATTTCCTTGAATAAATATGATGTTGTAACATGTTTTCCAACATCTTGTTAGTATATTTGTTTTAGCAAAATTAAGCCAATTCAAATATCCAACACACACAAAAATGAGCTTTGAATTTATCTTTACATTAAGTATTTAAATTAGGTAAATGAGTATTCTTCGAAAGAATTTTTTTTTTATCATTTAAAAAATTACAATAACTAATTATTAATTTAAAAATTATCAAGAAAATAAAGTTTTATTTTTAACCAAATACATCAAGTTTATTTGACTCACTTTTGCTTATATTTTGGGACGGAGGGAGTATATATGAAAAACAATCTTAAGTAAAAAAAAAGTTGTACTTGGAATGTTGAAATTCATTTTTTAGAAAACAAAAGAGAAATTTAAAAATTATCAAGAAAATAAAGTTTCATTTTTAACCAAATATATCCCTTGCGAACAGCTTGATGCACTATCTCCCTTTAACCCTTTGAGCGAAATGCGGGAAAACAAAAAGAAAGAAAATCCATGGACCGACCCCATCGTCTCCACCTCGTTGGAACTACGAGATCACCCCAAGAACGCCTTCGGCATCCAAGGGTCGCGGACCGACCATAGAATACTGTTCAAAAGAAAAAGCAGAACATATTAGTTATCCGCTCTGGGGTTGAACAGTTAAGGGTCGGAGAAGTGCAATTACTCATTTTTAACTTAAAACCCACATTCTTAAGAGCAAAGAGTCGGGCGGAAAAAGGTGGGAGAAGCTCTTCGTTCCCGGTTCTCCTGTAGCTGGATCGATGCTCCGAAACCACAAGAATCCTTAGTTTGAATGGGATTCCAACTCAGCACCTAAGTTTCTTTGACTCACTTTTACTTATATTTTGGGACGAATGGAGTATATATGAAAATAATCTTAAGTAAAAAAAAAAGAAGTTGTACTTGGAATTTTGAAATTCATTTTTAGAAAAAAAAAGAGAAAAAATGCAAGCTCTAGGAATTGAACCCAGAACCTCTACATACCAGGAGCACTATACTACCAACTTAGCCATCAGTCCAAAAAGGGGCGGGACGGACCAACTTAGGCATCCAAGCTCAAATGTCAAATCCGCCCTGATTATTAACGAGTTGGCAGATTAGCGGGTAGGCCCGCCAAACAACTTTTTTATTATTTTTTTAATTTGTACTTATAGATTTATTATATTATTATGTACTATTTTTTTATATTTTTTTATTAAAAGATATATTTTTCAACAACGCATAATAGAAAATAACTTAAAAAATGAGTTTAAAGATGGTAAGTAGTCAATGTAATGAAAGTTTACACAGACATCCAATGAAAAACCACCACTCTTCCATGTCATGAGTGGGGTGATGTGATAGAAAGATAAAATATTATTGGTTGTTTGTGTAATATTCTTTTACTCTGTCTGCTTATGTGCTTTAATCTCTTAAAAAATTAACATACTAAAATGATGTAGTAAATAGTAATAATTAGGCTTAACTACACATTTGCTCCCTTACGTTTATTTTAGGTTTCAATTTGGTCATTTCCTTTTAAAAAATATCAATTTGGTCCCTTACGTTTATTTTAGGTTTTAAGTTAGTCCTTTCCGTCAATTTTGTCACATGTGGCAGCCAATTTGCATATGTGGACAGACACGTGGCACTTGGACACACTGACACGTGTACTGTTCAAACGGTGTTAGTGACAAAACTAACGGAAATGACTAACTTGAAACATAAAATAAACGTAAGGGACCAAATTGATACTTTTTAAACGTAAGGGACCAAATTGAAACCTAAAATAAACGTAAGGGACCAAATGTGTAGTTAAGCCTAATAATTAATAATTCAACATAGATCACCAAATTGTTTCATGTAAACTATTAGTAAAATTAATTTAATTTTAATTAGCTATATCCCCGTAATATCGATATTATTCTTTAAAATAAAAAGTCTCAATAAAATAAAGTGTAACGACCCAATTTTAATTTATTCGTTTTAGTGTGATTAAATGTTTATTGACGTGGCATTTTAAATAAGTTAGTAACTTTAGTTATTTATCGAATATTTTGGTTATTAAGCGAGTAGTGAGAGTTATCGCAAGTTGGGCCAAGTTAATTGGGCTTGAGGCCCAATGGGCCTTGCCCATGTGTGTGGGGCGCCCATATGGCCTTAGTGGAGAGAGATAGATTCATTTTTCATGTTTCTTGAGAAAGATAGAGAGAAGGAAGAGAGAACTTGGGAGCTAGGGCATAGAGAAAGATTAGAGATTCGAGATTCAATCTTCGTGTTTTCTTCGAATTCAGGTATGAGAGTAGATTTCATAATCGTGGGTGATACGAGAAAGGGGAGAATGTCGATTTCTCCGTACACGAACTTTCTCCACCCCATTTTCGTTTTGGTTGGATGGATTTTCTTAAAGGGAATCAATTATTATGTTCATAACATGTTTGATATACTCTTGGTCTGATGTATGAACGAATTTACCAAGTAAAAACATAAAGGCTTAATTAGTAAAATGGTCCCTTAAAGACATTTTTGGTTTCACATTGATCCCTTAAATAAAAAAAGGTCTGAATAGGTCCCTTAAAGAAAAAAATGTCCGAATAGATCCCTTAAAGACATTTTTGGTTTCACATAGGTCCCTTAAAGACATATTCGTTAATCAGTTTGGTCCTATTCAGACCTCTTTTTAGGGACCAAACTAATTAACGGAGATGTCTTTAAGGGACCTATTCGGACATTTTTTTCTTTAAGGGACCTATTTGGACCTTTTTTTCTTTAAGGGACCAATCTGAAACCAAAAATATCTTTAAGGGACCATTTTACTAATTAAACCAAACATAAATTGTAGATGTTTGATCTAAGAACATTGTGTTTTGATGAGTTTTGAGTAAAACACATAAATCTCTTACTTTATGGCATGTTTTGAAGTAGATTTGTGAATCAATATGTTCTTTTATGTTTATGTATGTGTAGTAGACATGAAAACAAACTTATTTGGGATTTATAACATGTAAAATGGGGATTTTGGGTCAAATAAGTGAGTTTTGGACCATTTTTCGTATGAACATGAAGAACATCAGATCTATCACACGCGGCGTGGCCTTTCACGCCCCCAGCGTGACCGTTCCCCAACACTCACGCGCGGCGTAATTCTTTGGGAATTTTGGAGGACCATTACGCGTGGCGTGATTCTTTTCACACGCGGCGTAATTAATTCTCCTGGCTATCACGCGCGGCGTGATCATTTCCACGCGCAGCGTAGCCATGTGTCACGCGCGGCATGAACCCTTCACGCCCCCGGCGTAGTTCAAATTAGACTGTGTTGACTGTTGACTTTTGGGTTGACCGTTGACTTTTGACCTTTTGACGGTTTATGCACCCGAAACCTATTTTACTCGATTTTTCGCGTAGATTCCAATTCCGGAGTTAGTTTTTGGAGATAATAAATGCTTAATATGATTTACTTGTATTATTGGCATTGTGTGTGGATTACTTATTGAATGAAGTATGATAAATGAAGTAAGATTAATGAAGTATGATAAATTAAGGATATTAAGATGATTGATTTATCTTAATAATGAAGAATGTTGGATAGTGTTCCACATTGTAAATGAAGAGCTAAAAAGCTAACTAATTGTAAGTGAATTCATGAATCAACATACATGCATTCATGAGTTAAATAGGATATTAGAGGTGAGATACTCTAATAAAGAAGATGGTACCACATGCATTAGAGATGTCTAGGATGACATTCATGAAGTTGAAGCATTAGAATTGCATTAGGATATGTGTGCATTATGTGATAAGTGATATGTGACACATATTTTGCTAAGTGTAATAATTGTTAATTGATGATTTGATATTCGATTATATATATTTAGAACTTATAATTAAATGATGGATGTTGGTGTGTATTTATAGTTATGAATATGCATGTATTGAGAAGGAGTGTTTAAGTATCATTTTACTTATACTTATATTTTGATTATGTGATCTAACTCTTACATGTTTTGTGTTATGTGCTGTGAAATTCCTGGCACACAGTGGACAGGTGTTGCTCAAGGTGTAGCAACACTTCTGCAAGATACCTTGAACAAATTCTTCAAACAGATCTTCAAAAGATTGCGTAGAAAATAATAACACCTTAGCTGGCGCGCGCAGGAACATAGTCAGGTGTTGTTCCAAAGTGTCCCAACATTTGTCACAACACTTGGGGTCAGCACACTTGTCTCAACACTTGGCTGAAATATGTTTTTGCAAAATGTAGCCAACTTACAAAAACCCAACAATCTCCCCCTTTGGCAAATTTTGGCTAAAACAATATTAGACCAGTATATAGAGAGATATAATATTACCTTTCCTTCGAGTCAACATGATCACACAACTAGGAAAGAAAGTAACACATAGTAAAACTACTTCCAAGAGAGGTAAGTAGCATCAGAGGCAATGCAACAGCGGAACAAAAACACAACTAGCCTCATGGAACAACACAAGGGAGAAATAAACTCCCATAGTAGATGCTAAGAAGTAGGAGAAATAAACTCCTAATAGTTTAACGCGCATTTCTTCAACATAAGAACAACAGGGAAAAATAAATTCCCATAAACATCTGAGAAAAATAAATTCTCAGTCATAATAGATAGTGGACTCAATAGTCAGGTGCCATAACACTTGGCACAACATTTGTCATCAAATAGATTCAGGCGATCAAGAGATACTATCACTCACACTCCCCCTGAATTCATGCATACACACACCAGATAGAGAAAGAATATTCACTACTCCCCCTCAGTACATGCATATTACTCACACTCCCCCTCAATACGAGCATACGAAGATTAGCACAAACACAGTCACCAGATGTGAGAACATCTGTCCACACACTTGTCACACACACACACTACTCCCCCTTTTTAGCCACAATTTAGACAAACATCATGCATAGGAAATAGAAGTGTCAGGGTGCAATTATTACAGACCGTAGAGCACACACAGGTGCTAGAAATCCAGGGCCTTGCCCAGAAAAGGAGCAACAAGGAAATACCAAAAGTACATCAGAAACAAAGAAAAAAACATCAGAACTATATTGAAGAACTTTAATCAGAGTCCTCCATCACATCCTCAGTGCCATCATCAGAGCCACTAGTTCCTTCACCTTCTTGTCCATCAGGCTCACCCTCAACAGGCTCAGCAGCCTCCTCAGCCTTTAGTGCCTCAATCACACGATCAATTTTCAATTTTCTAGCCTCAAGGGCTCTGCTAGTCTCAGTAAGATCAGCAATCATCTGCTTCCTTGAAAGTACACCACCCTGGACAGATGTGCCAACTCCTGCTGCAACATTTGTCCCATCCAGCAGTCTCTGCTCAATAACCAACACCCCTTTCCTTTTACAAGGAACATCAGTACTTCTCAAAATATCTGGGTGTTGCTCAAGTATTATATTGCATAGCAGAGTGGGGAGAGCAACAGGCTTCTCAACAGCATATGTCAGGGCATGACTCAAAGTTTCTTGAAAGAAATAAGATCCATAATCAAATTTGGCCTTGGTACCCACAACATAGATAAACTTTCCCAATCCTCTTGCAACATCTCTTGAGTGAGTTGTAGGTACCCAATTATGGGCAGCAATCCTATTTAAAACAGCATAAAATGGAGAGAGGGAAGTTGCAGACAACTTAGCCTTACTTGGCCATACTTTAATTCTTCCACCAGTGAGGACTTTGCAGACCTCATTATCTGTGGCTTTTAGAGGAGCAACTTCATCAGAACTTCTTTGCAGATATTGATTAATCACAATTGGTGAGAATTTCACACACTTTCCACGTACAAAAACCTGCCTATATTCAGGACTTCTTGGATCATTACAGTTTTCAGCAACATTAATCAAAAATTCCTTAACAAGCCTGTCAAAGCACTTGTCCAGACCAACCACGGTTTTCATCAACCCAGCATACTCAATAGCTTCAACAACACTTGGACATTCAAGAATATCATTCTTTAAATTCCTTTCCAGAGCCAGCCTCCTATGATATACGAATTTCCATCTTGCAGACCCATTTTCTAGATGGAACGAGACATTATCTAATGGAGCATAGGGAACAGATTGTGGGACCTTCTTTCTTCCTACACTCTTCCTAGATGTGCTGCCAGATGCAGCAACATCTGTCTCTGGCTCAAAATCAGAGTCACTATTTGGTGGAGCTTTTCTCTTCTTAGTTTCAGTCCTAGGAACCACTTTACTGACAGGTTTTGGAGGTCCATACAGGGGCTTTTTACCAGTAACTTTCTCAGCCCTAGATGGTTTGGGTGTTTGGACAGGTGTGTTAGCCGTTTCTACACCTTTACCAGCCCTACTTCTAGTCCTCCTAGCCACACTAGCCTCAGAATTTGTAGGAACAGCCTTATCACTAACAGTGGTTTCATTTACAATTACAACATCAGGATTTTCATTATCATCCTTATCAGCAGCAATCTCTTTATCAGCAGACTTAGGTTGGGGACTCTCATCAGACTCAGAATAGTCCACAAGGTTTTCTTGTGCCAAAGATGTGGTAACATCTGGCACAACATTTGGCTCAGCGTCAGGTGTTGCAACACTTGACACAACATGAGTCTCAGGACCTGTTTTCTTAAGAGACTCAGCAGCAACAACATCATTGGTCTTAGTAGAAGCACCAATATTAGCATCAACAATAGCAGGGGGACACAAGAGAATCAACCATCAGTAGTTGATCAACTTTCAATACCAAGGAACAATAATCCTTTGCTCCCAAAAATAATAACTCCTCCTTGCTTGAACTAACTAAATTGCTCATCCTAGGTGATTTGGATGACGCTCCAAAGTATAGATAACAATTAACCATTGAACATAAGTTGAAACAGCTCCAATGTTCATAATCCCTTGAAGTGCTTTTTACTACAACAAAACAAGAGTTCCATGCTCTCAGACTTGATAATATCAAGTTAGAGTAAACAACCTCCATCCTGTTTCAGAGGAATACCACCATTCATACTGAGAAAAATAAATTCTCGATATAAAGATGTCAAGACATTGAGTCTGACATGTCTTCAAGGTCTTCCAGCTTCAGATTAAGGACTCCCCCTTAATAATTGCATAATCTGCTGGTCAGATGTTCCAACATTTGGGAGGACATCAGTTCCCCTTTCAAGGAACATACTAGGAGATCTTTTATCAAAGCCACTAGAGGTTGACTTTTAGGTCAAAAAATAAAAAATAAATTGCTGATATCATCCTACAGATCTCTCTTCAACAAACTCATATATGAGTGCCTTTTTGAGTGGACTTGAGATCACCCTCAAGTATCTTTGGCATCTCTAACAAGTTAGTTGGACCTCTCATTGAGTATCACCACACCAATGGATACATCTTCAAAGAACAACATAGTTTTGCATACTCAGCACCCAAAACCACCATGAGTTTCCCATCAGATATATATGCAGCGGAATTCAAACTAGAAAACTCATCAACAAACTTCAGGCACAACATAATGACCTTTGCACACACTCCACATTCTAGGTGCAACAGGTTAATATAGGTTTGAAAATAAATCAAACCATACAACAAATTATCACCAAAGCTACACGCCTGAATAATAATGGACAGGTCTATTACACACCCTGTCATGAATAGTCCATCCTCCACTTCTAGGGACCATTCAACCAATATGAACTTCTTCAAGTTCAAACAAATTTTATCATTAGATGGAGAATTAACATCAGTGTGTTCGTCAGACACTTCTTCCTTATTATCAGTCATCACCTGGCCATTTTCATTTCCAGGAACAATCACATGTTCGGGGACTTTAGGAACAGTTTCACCCTGTTTATTCTCTCGGGCCAAAGATGTGTCAACATCTTCCACAACATTAGTCTCAAGAACGATTTTCTTGAACCAATCAATCACATAGTCAATCATGACTTTACCAGAAGCACCAACATTAACATTAACTTTAGAAGAAGAATTCATATCACATTTCCCTTGATTAGCGTGCACCATACAATGGAGAGAGGGAAAAAAGGCCGTTGCACGCGTTACATGCAGTAACTGCTACAGTTCTTTAAATAGGCAAATACTTAGCTTGCCCCTTAATTTTCTAGATTGAGCTTCTTCTTTCAAATTCTTGGGAATTACATATGTAGATCTTCTTATGGTAACTTCTTGGTCAGGATTTCTAATAGAGATTTCCTTTGAGTGGTTCTTCTGAACTCTGATTGATGGACCTTTGTTTGGTCTCAAATTCTCTGTATTAGCCTCAAAGTCTTGAACAGAATCAGATTCAGCTTGATCATCATCTGGTGTTGGGACAGGTGTGACTACATCTGTCTCTTCAGCTGAATCTATACTTGTTAAATCAGTATCATCAATTACGACATTGATTGATTCCATCATGGTTTTCGTTCTAGAATTGAAAACTCTATAGGCTCTGCTGTTGGTTGAATAACCTAGAAATATTCCCTCATCACTTTTGGGATCCAATTTCCTCCTAGGTTCTCTATCGGCCAAGATGTAACATTTTGATCTGAACACATGGAAATATTTTACAGTAGGCTTTCTGTTCTTCCATAGTTCACATAGTGTTGTTGCAGTACCTGTTCTTAATGTTACTCTATTATGGATGTAACATGCAGTATTCATAGCTTCAACCCAAAATTTATAAGGAAGGTTTTTGGCATGTAACATAACCCTAACAGATTCTTGTAAAGTTCTGTTCTTTCTCTCAACCACACCATTTTGTTGAGGTGTAATAGGTGAAGAGAATTCATGAGCTATTCCTTCAGCAGCACAAAACTCAGCAAATTTAGAGTTTTCAAACTCCTTTCCATGGTTACTTCTAATTCTTAAAATACCACAGTCGTTTTCTTTTTGAAATTGTAAGCAAAGATCTTTGAATTCATCAAAGGTTTCAGATTTTTGCCTAATGAAAATAACCCAAGTGTATCTAGAGAAATCATCAACAACACCAAAAGCATATTTCTTACCTCCAAGGCTTTCAACTTGCATAGGACCCATCAAGTCCATGTGTAGTAGCTCAAGAACTCTAGAAGTGGACAAGTGTTGCAGCTTTTGGTGCGACACTTTGGTTTGCTTGCCCATCTGACATTCGCCACAGATGTTGTCTTCCTGTATTTGTAAGTTTGGTAAGCTTCTGATAGCTTCCTCGGATATAGCTCTTTTCATACTCTTCAGGTTAAGATGTCCTAGTTTTTGGTGCCACAACCTAACCTCATCTTCTTTTGTTAAGAGACATGTAGATACATTAGCTTCGTCTAGAGGAACCCACAAGTAACAATTATCCTTCGATCTAACACCCTTCATCAGGATGTCACCTTCATCATTGCTAACAAGACATTCATTTTTTGTAAAGTTGACTTGCATGCCTTGATCACATAGTTGGCGTATACTAATTAGATTAGCAGTTAACCCTTTTACAATAAGAACATTTTCAAGTTTAGGTAGACCATTGTCAATCAGCCTTCCTATACCTTTAATTTCTCCTTTAGCTCCATCTCCGAATGTTACAAAACTTGTTGCATAGGATTTTATATCCATCAAATATTTTTCAACACCGGTCATGTGTCTAGAGAAACCACTATCAAAGTACCAATCTTCTTTTGATGAGACTCTAAGAGAGGTGTGAGCAATCAAGCTTTTCTCACAACTTTCAGCTGCACAACCCTTGGTGTTGGTTACATCAACCTTTTGTTTCCACTCCTTCTTTGCATTAGTTATGGATGGATCAAGTTTTTCTTGAATAGTTTCATTTGGATACCCATATAACTTATAGCAGTAAGGTCTTATGTGCCCCTTTCTTCCACAGTGATGACATCTCCATGAACGATATTTGCTTTTATGCCTTGGTATAAATCTAGGATTCTGCCTTCTTTGCTGATGTGGTGCCACATGTGGCAACACTTGTCTCTGCTGTCTAGGAGACAGGTGTGACGACATTCTGTCATGCATTTTTGGAGACGGTTGTTTACTTATCTCAGGCATATATTTTCCATCTTTGTTGTAATCCTTAATTCTATTAACGCTTTTATACTCATACCCAATGCCTGTTTTGGCTCTACTAGGGGTAGGTAGTTTTTCTAGGATTTCATCTAGGTCAGTTCCTTTAAATAACATAACAACATGCTTCTTTAGATTCTCAAGATGAGAGTTCAATTCAGTTACCTCTTCATTCAGCTTAGATATTTCTGCTAGTTGCTCAAGCTTATCTGTTTCCAGATTGGCGATGATTGCCTTCTGCTCCTCAATTGTTTTCAACCCTTCTTCACACTTAACACCAATCTCAGAGATTTTTGTTAGATTGACAATTCTTTCAGTTTGCAACTTTGAGATTGTCTCCTTTTGTTTTTCTGAGATTCTGCAGACTTCTTCACTCCTTAGACACAGCTCCTTGTATGATTCAGCAAGTTCATCAAAGGTCAGCTCTTCATCACATGATTCAGTGTCAGATGTGCATACACCTGTCAGTGCATGAATAGACTTTGCAGTATCAGTTTCTCCTTCAGAATCCTCATCTGACCATGAAACAGTTAACCCCTTTTTCTGTTTCTTCAAGAAGGTTGCACATTCAGTTCTAATGTGTCCATACCCTTCACATTCATGGCATTGAACACCTTTATTTGGAGCTGATTTCTCATCTGTTACAGGTTTTCTGAAATTCCTGTAAGTGTTGCGACCAATGTCAGCTGCACTTGTCTTTGGACGTTTGTCCATTATTTTTAGCACCTTATTAAATTGTTTTCCTAGAAGAACCATTGCATCAGAGATGCTATTCTCAGACTCCGTGTCACTCTGTTGATCTTCTTCCTCAGCATTCGAGACAAAGGCAATGCTCTTGTTTTTCTTATGCATCTTTTCATTTGTAGCTACCTCATAGGTTTGTAGTGAACCAACTAGTTCATCTAGCTTCATATCTGTGATATCCTTTGCTTCTTCTATAGCTGTGACTTTCATGTCAAACTTCTTAGGTAAAGACCTAAGCATTTTTCTTACCAGCTTTTCTTCAGGTATCTTTTCACCCAAGGCATCAAATTGATTGTCAAAATCAAGTATGGTCATGTGAAAATCTTGAATGGTTTCATCATCATTCATTCTTAGATTCTCAAACTTAGTTGTTAGGAGTTGTAGCTTTGACAGCTTCACTTTAGAGGTACCTTCATGAACAGTCTCAAGAATTGTCCAAGCTTCCTTAGCAGAGACACACTTTTTGATGAGTCTGAATATGTGTTTGTCAACACCATTATATAGTGCATATAATGCTTTTGAGTTTGCAAGAGCAAGCTCATCCTCTTCTTTGGACCATTCTTCAGCAGATTTCAACTCAAGAGTTGGTTTACCATCTTTGTCCATCTTCACAGGTGGAGTCCACCCTCTCAGCACTGCCTTCCATGTCTTGCTATCAATTTGTTTTAGAAAGGCCATCATGCGGGACTTCCAATAGTCATAGTTTGAAGCACCAACCAGAAGAGGTGGTCTGGTAACAAACCCTCCTTCTTTGTCCATCCTTGCCAGAAAAAGTTTCCCTGGAGCTCACCCTAAAATTCAGAACAGGGTGCCTGCTCTGATGCCAATTGAAATTCCTGGCACACAGTGGACAAGTGTTGCTCAAGGTGTAGCAACACTTGTCTGTTGTAGACAGATGTTGTTACTGGTGCGCCAACACTTGTCTATAAACAGAGAAAATAACATAAAACAATACAAACAGTAAAGTAAATAACACACAAGAGTTGTTAACCCAGTTCAGCCTAAAGCCTACTCTGGGGGATACCAATCCAGGAATGAAGTCCACTATCAGCAGTATTACTTCGAAGCTAAACTCACCCGTTTACAACTTCTCACTTAATCACTACCCAATGACCCTTCTACCTAGGAACTCCTAGATATGAGACCCCGTCCCAATTCCCACCTTAGCAACACAGACAGCGCTGCTATTCAATTCAGACGATTACAACGATTGGAGACACACTCCTAAAAACTAGGATTCACTCTTGCTTAAAAGCTTGCGAGTAAACCAGACAACACAATAGAACAATCTCCGTACTTCAAAGCTTAGGAGAAGTTCACACTTACAACTCAATAACACACAGGTCCTAAGCTTGCATCAATGAGACACAAGAAAGGCTCACAATTAACACTCTAAAATCCCTAAAACTCACGCTTTGTAAGAACACGATTTTAGATGCTTGAAACCATATGCTTGCCTTCGTATTTATAGTAGTAGAATGACTTGGGCTTCAAGACAAAATTAGGGCTTCTAGAATTGCGGCAGCTGCGATATATTTTTGAAAACAATAGTTATATTTTTGAAACCGCAAAAATATATTTTCCAAAAATATAATTCCTTTGGAAAATAAAACTAGGGTTTAGCTGCCTTCTGAATCACATTAAACACGTGCGCCTTCTTCTGCAAGATACCTTGAACAAATTCTTCAAACAGATCTTCAAAAGATTGCGTAGAAAATAATAACACCTTAGCTGACGCGCGCAGGAACAGAGTCAGGTGTTGTTCCAAAGTGTCCCAACATTTGTCACAACACTTGGGGTCAGCACACTTGTCTCAACACTTGGATGAAATATGTTTTTGCAAAATGTAGCCAACTTACAAAAACCCAACATGCTGGACCGTTGGGGGGTCAGATACTCAGGTTGAGGATCCGGCTCAGAGTTAGATGCGTTGCTCGTGCTTAGTATAACACACTTTTTGGTGAGGAGTTTAGCTTAGACTACTTCTTTAGATATTTTTTTGATGGGTTGTATATGTTGCTCTGATTTAGGTGTAATACCGTGTCGGGATATTCGCTTGATTTGTATTTAAGCCCGTGATGACTTATTTGACCTTGCTAATCCTTACTTGTAAACATAATATTCTTGTTGTTGATATGACTTAAGTTTGTGTAACATAATAGGGTTAAAAGATATATTTGATAATATAATATTATTTGTCATAAAATATAGCTATTTTTTTTACTATAACTTTTAAAAATTGTTTTTTTTTAAGGAATTTTTAAAAATTGTTGTTTGCCCTTGTTTTTTACTTTTAATGAAAAAGAAGAGAAAAAAAAAATTAGGTAAAACAGTACCTAACTTTGTTGAAAGAAAATTATTTGTTAATTTTACACACATAAATTAAGCTATTTTTCTAATCAAGTACTTTTAAAAAATATTGTTTAGCCCGACTTCTCCTTATATAAAATAAAAAGTCTAAAATTAATTGGGTTAAATGGTATGAGATAACAATAACAACATCTCGTTATTGATTGATCATTTGATCCCAACATTTATAACACTTTTTGATATTGGTTCCTGCACTTTGAATTTTTTTTAGTTCTTGCACTTTGAATTTTTTTGGTTTAGGTCGCTAAGGTTAGTAAGCCGTTAAACAAGGAAGAAAAATAATAGGTGCCACGCAGCCTAATCATTTTATGCCATGTGGCACATTAAAATGTTTTTTTTTAAATTAAATAAGATAATTTTTTTCTTATTTATAATTTATAATATTTATTTTTAAAAAAACCGTAACCTACAACCTTACCCAAAAAATTATTTCTTCTGCATAGAACTTTAACCTCAAATTCATATATTCCCCCTCCATCCCTAACCCCACTTGGGGATCATCTTTGTTGGCTTACAACACCACATCTTAACCCCAAAAATTAAGGTATTAAGATTTTTCGACCTTCAGTTTTCTAATTGATCAATTATCTATATTGGATTCAAAACAACTATACAAATGAATTGAACACCACATCTTAACTCAAAACTTTAATCGTTAAGACATTAGATTTAAGAATTATCTCACTTATAAGCATTTCAACCTTCACTTTTCTAAGCAATGTGAGACTTAAGTCAGCTCACAATTGCGACCAAATTCATCTCTCCTCCCATGTACAACCCCTACCCCAAACCCACTATCCATAACAAAACACCCCCCAACCCGACCTCTCCCCCTTCCCAACGTAAACCCTCTTACCTACAACCTTATTTCATCCCCAACATACCCAAGTTTATCATCATGTGCAAGGTTGAACTTTGAGTCTTGCGTTTCATTTTATAAAGCCTCCTTCTCAAAATAAGAATCCCTAAAATTGCAGCAACAACAACATATAAAGGAATAGAAATTGAAATACGACTCACCCAATGTTTCAACAAAGGTTGAGTCTTAGCACATATCAAGTTAGTTGTTATGTCGCTATCGGAATAAGTGTCGTTTCATCAACAGAGATTATTGGATGAAAATTGGATTACAGTAAAACTGATTTGCAACAAAAGAATCATCAAACGTTTCGATCAATTTCGGAGTTGGAATCGCAACTACTAGAAATTGTGCTAAAAGAAAAAGAAATAATTTTTCAAAAACCGTGAAACACAATTCAAACCTCCTGTTTCTTGTGTTTGATCACAACTTCAGGTTCTCACTTTGAACCTCTGCCATCAGTATTCCAACTCAACCTACACATATAAATCGAAAAGCCTCCTAAATATCATGCAAAGGACCCTCCCCCCCCCCCCCCCCCCCCCCCCCCCCCCCCTCCCTTCCCCTTTCAAGCCAAGGATCACAATAGAAAGATGTTTGCTCTCCTCCACCACTCTAAATCCTCAATCCTCGTCCCATTCCAAATTCTTTAGGTGAACTTCCATTAACTAAATCAACATAATAGGAATACTATTAAATTCCATTATCCACTTCATTCACTTTTCGGGAAGGGAACATTTCTAGTTTCTCATATTTGCATGTGTTCGTAGGGATGGCAATTGGACCCATACCCAATGGGTATCCGCAAAAAATACTCACAATGGGTAGGGTAAAAATCCACATTTTGGGTACTGGGACGGGTATGGGTAATTACCCGCAAAAATGAACGGGTATGAGTGCGAGTACGGGTACCTTAGTACCCACCCCGCCTCATACCCATATAGTATATATTTATTTATTTTATTTATATTATTATATAGTAATATATGTATATCAATTTTTAAAAAATACAACACTATTAAACTATTACACATTTTTAATAAAAAAATTTATTTATAATATAGCGCAAACACGATATGAGTATGTCAATAAGGATATGAACTTTATCACGAAAGATTAGTAATAATTTTGTTTATGATTTTCATGAGTCAACACTAAAATCTCTGAATTTTTATTAATTTTATTAAAATGATATGATATTTTATAATTGATCGATTTATTTTTAGCAAAAATGCGGGTAACGGGTAAGGGTATGGGTACTTGAATACCCATAGGGTATGAGCATGGGCACAAAGATTGTTACCCACGCAGATATGGAGATGGGTACGGGTATTTTTTCAAACTGCGAGTATGTGAATGTGTACTATAGTACCCTATCCATACCCTACTCATTGTCATCCCTATGTATTTGAAGGCGAAGTTAATTGGATCCTCGACATCCCTCGACCATCTGGCATTACTTAATTAGAGAGAAAGGGATAACTAAAATGCAATAAAATGGATAAGTAAAAGGGAAAGTTAATTTATATAAAAGATAAAAAAATGTAATTAAATAAGACTAACTCCCTCCGTTCTAAAATAAATGTCACAGTTTGCATATAATATATTGTTCGATTTATCCCGATAAATATTTTTGAAATATCAAATTTTTTATAATTTTTAATAATAAACAATTAAAAATATTACTCATCAAAAATATACATTGTCATACATAAACTGGTCAATTACAACACTTATTTTATGTAGAAGAAACTAAATTGTAAGGATCAAATTTTGTTTCCTAGTATAAAAAAGAGAAAACATCTACATCAATGCTGGAAAGTACCTCAGACATAGAAAGTGGTAAGAAATTTCCAAAAGAAAGCAAAATAATTATTTTTTAAAAAAAATACCCTATTCATCTGCTCTATATAATGCAAAACACCATTTTCCAAGAGAAAATTGTGCTAAGAGTTTTGGTAAGGAAACCAAGCAAGTCATAGTTTTACTTCACTTCACAGCAACGTGTGAGAGAGAGAGAGAGACAAATCTCGTAATTAAGGTACTGTCCTACACTTCACGGGCTTACTTTGTTAAACTCATCAATATGTCTAACATAACAATGCCACAAATTGGAAGTGTTTTTTTTATTGTATTTTTATTTTTGTATTAGGTAAAACAGGTTTGGTTATAACTTTAGATATGGCCACAAATTGGAAAATATTCCATATATGGTTTCACTACAATAATATAATTTTGTTAGTAGCTATGAGTGTGTTAGTTTTTTTTTTTGACACAGCTATATGAGTGTGTTAATTGAATTGCTTATATTTGATTTTTATTCATTTTCACAATTCAATCATATTGTTGTTTGATGGTATTGCTTAAATAATAATATTTTCTTGTTATTTTTGTTATTATTAAAATGAAGGAATCTAATCCCTACAAGATAAGGAATTCCCCTACAGACATTCTTGCTATAATTCATTGTCATAGAAATAATGTTGGTCGAGAAGCATTATATATGTTTTTTCTGATATGACCAATATATATATAGACAAATTAAATTAAAATGAATAGATAAATATGGAAATTTTGCCTCTATTATTGTTGCATATATGTCTTCTATAGATTCATCATTCTTCCACTTGCTCTGTCTACAGCGGTTATGTTCAACTTACACCAAGGATCAAAATATCAAATTTCTAGGGACCACAAATATTGTCGTGCTATATATTGATTCTTCTCACAAACTCAAATGTTACTATCATTAACACCAAATGGCTAATAAACTTGATTAATGTGAAAGGTTAGCCTACTCTACCACATCATAATTTGGGATTTTATTCATCAACTAACGAGAATAAGTCGCATAAATAGATTTGCATGTGATACTTACAACTAACTTGTGACCAACTTTTATTTTACATACATATGACTTATTCTCATTGGTTGATGAATAAATACCTCCAAATTATAAAGGTGTAGTTTAGAAAAAATCAATGTGAAAAAATATTGGATAGTAGTTAAGGAAATAAACATAAAATAATATGTAAGACACATTAAACAAAATTAAATTTAAAGTTCAATTTAAACAAATATTTTTTTCTACAAAACTTAGTTCAACTGATAAAAATGTTGAAATTATTAGGTCAGACTCCATGACCGAAATTGGAACCTTCACTCTACATTTGTGTGCGTAAAATTCAAATGACTATTGTGACTTTTTCTGTCTACAAAAAAGAAAAACAATTTTTTTTCAATCAAATACTCCCTCTTTTCCCCTCTCTCATTCAAAACATTGAATTGAATAACTAAAATTTAGAATAATTTTTCTCTCTTTTTTCTTCTTTTATTTGAATTTGGGCAGAATTCAATTCCTACAAAACTAATTTGTAAGGGGTAGACTACCACCCCTTACTATCAAACAACTTGCACCAAGAAACCGCCGCATCATATGGCAAGATTATAGAAAAAATATGGAAGAAAAAATCATATTTATGTAAAATCTACTTATTTAAATAAAAAATGGGTGGTGATTAAAGGTTAACAGAATGCCCACCAATCCCCATTGGTTGAAAGAATTGGCTCTTTTGTTCTTCACACATTTATTCACTCTCTCTTAGATTTTTATAACAAGTTGGAATACACGTCCAAATTGTAATTACAAATTTGATCCAAGAGTGACTTTGACCGCCTATGCAAAACACACCAAATATTTATTTATGAATTCATATGAAAACTACATTTTCTCAAAAAAAAATTGTGGGGCGCCTATTCATATCCCACAAGATTGCAGAATATTTCAAATAGAGACTCTATTATAACCATATACTAATAATTAGTTTTGTCCTATAGACACTCTATTATAACCATATATATACTCATAATTAGTTTGGTCATATACACAAGTCTAACTGTCATATAAGACTCATAAGCTATGGGAGATCACATGCTTGAAGTGTAGCAACATGCTGATTCACCTTTGTTTTGTTTTTATCATTGAACATTGGAGGCCAATGAATGAGAATTCAGAATTTCCAAAATGTTGGCATGGTTATCACATTATCACTTGCCTCCAAATATACACTAATTGGTTCTAGTCCCATCCCCATATGATAAATCACCCTCTCCCCCTCCCTTACCCTTTAACATACCCAATAGCCACACAAATGTATGTTTAGTTCTCCGATGATAAATATTTATTTTGTCTAAATATTGAACTAATTTTGGGTTCGATTCATGTCTTAGACATACAACAATGTTAAAATTCTTAAGGCTCGAGAAGTTAGTCTCTACAGTTACGCGTAAAGATATACCAGATATACGCCAAAAAAGAAAACTGCTCATATATTACACCCACATTCATTAATTTGTTTTCTTGTTAGTTATATATACACAGCTTCTAGGAAGCTTCCTCTTTTCTTTTCAAACATATATTCTGATATGATTTTTTGTGTTTTTGTATTGCGGAATTTGGTGAGATATAAATTTAAGGAGAAAACTCTCCTCAAATATAGGGTTATATGAAGAATACTAAAGTTCTCTTATTTTATTCATTATGCTTATGGCTCTATATATAGAGCTACATAAAAACAAATCATATATTTTTAAAACAAAATCAATCCTATAATAAATTCTAAACAAATATTAAATATTCTAAATAGAAATATAAATCATAAAACCTAATATTATCATATTTTAAATATAAATCTAAATAATATTTAAATCTAAGATCTTTCAAAAAAGATATATAGACATTATTCCCAACACTCCTCCTTGACTGAATATCTTTTTGTTGTATCCAATCTGAGATTTGCACTGAAATTTTATTGTATTTTTTGTTTATCAAGCCTCTCCTCTTTGACCGAATATCTTTGTGTTGTATCCGACCTGAGATTTGAGTTGAAAAAACTTTTTTGAACACTCCTCCTCGACTGAATATCTTTGTGTTGTATCCAGCATGAGATTCATGTTGATTTTTGTTGTTGTTGTTGTTGTTCATCCACATTCTTTGTTGCTGTTTTTGTTTAACACTCCTCCCTGACTGAATATTTTTGTGTTGTATCCAGCCCGAGATTCATGTTGATTTTTGTTTTTGTTGTCTACATCTTCATATGAGACTTGAGCTTTTTTCATGTATTTGTTATGGTTATACATGAAACTATCTCGCATATAACATATGAAAGATGCAGGTTATGGTTATGGTTTTTCTACAACTTCATATGAGACTTGATCTTTTTTCATGTATTTGTTATGGTTATGGGTTATATAATACATGAAACCATCTCGCATATAACGTATGAAAGGTGTAGGTTATGGTTATGGTTTTTGGCTATGGATTGTTTTTCTCTTCTTTTTCACATATTCATAATAAAGATGCAATCAAGGTTATGGGTTGTTGATTTCATGGTTTCTTCTTTTTTCTTCGTCTTCATCATCTTCTTCCATCTTCACAGATCTGAACCTTAGCGCTCTGATGCCACTGATATGATTTTTTGTGTTTTTGTATTGCGGAATTTGGTGAGATATAAATTTAGGGAGAAAACTCTCCTCAAATATAGGGTTATATGAAGAATACTAAAGTTCTCTTATTTTATTCATTATGCTTATGACTCTATATATAGAGCTACATAAAAACAAATCATATATTTTTAAAACAAAATCAATCCTATAATAAATTCTAAACAAATATTAAATATTCTAAATAGAAATATAAATCATAAAATCTAATATTATCATATTTTAAATATAAATCTAAATAATATTTAAATCTAAGATCTTTCAAAAAAGATATATAGGCATTATTCCCAACATATTCGTCTCAACACGATCATATATATGTCACCCTTGCCAATCTATGCAAGTTACATGATTTTCGTTATTTATATAAACACACAAAAATGTCCCATTCAATAATATTTTGTTTGGAATTTAATGAGCATATACTAATAGTGTAATTACACTAACATTCAATTAGATATTTCTATTTTTATGTAAAAAAAAGGAAGTGATATTTCTATTTTTTTTCATGTAATAAATCTCAAAATACATTTACAAAATAAAAATAGTCAATTTCAATTTGAATCCGAAGTTATAGGGTTCACCGGTTCAATGCTAAAAGTATCGCCAATGAAGATATCTAAGCGAATTCCATAGACAAATGATTTGTATCTTTTTTTTGGTTATCATTGGAGCAATCACGACGTGACAGGGTGAGTATCTAAAAAATAATTCAAGTATCTTATTTAAGGTATTATATATCATCTTAATATTGGTTTTTTAGTTGTATATAATATTGGCTTATTTAGTGGATTAAATATTTTCTATATTTATATGAGTTGCATAATTTTGTGTTATGAAGCAAAATATGTATATGTTAGTATGATAATGTAAGAACTACATGTTACTATGTTAGTATGTGAAATTGATGTTGGCGCAGCAAGAAGCATTAAACACACACACACTGCACAGTTTGCATAGGCTCAAGGCAAGCCTATGAGCATGAACTCAATTTCCTGCAAAACTGTGTTGAAAGAAAGGAATGAATTTTGGAATGAGGGAAGGATGAATACTAGAGATTTCTAATGAAGAGAAAAGAAATTTTTTATTCTTCCACATAGAGCCATGGTAAAATTGATACAGTTGATCCCTATTTATACAATCTAAACATACTTGCTTATAATGCAAGTAACAAACTTAACTAACTAACTAATTTGGTTGTAACTAACTCACTTAATTAGTTGTAACCAACTTTATTCAATCTAACAAACCATGGAAATCAGTTATTGAATTACAATTCTCATGTAACCATGCCCAAATTTCTTCTCAGAAATTCAAACCTGTTAAGTTTTACTGCTTTAGTAAAACCATCAGCAAGCTGAACATCAGTTGAGCAATATTGTACCTCAATAATTTCATTTGTCACTTGTTCCCTTATGAAATGAAACCTGGTATCAATATGTTTGCTCCTGCCATGAGAGATTGGATTTTTAGCAAACTTATTGCAGACTTGTTATCAATCTTAAGAATTAAAGGCTTCATTAGTTCACATTTGATATCCTTCATCACTGAATTCAACCAAATTGATTGGCATGCTGCAAATGTGTCTGCTATATACTCAGTTGCATATGATGAGAGTGCAATCACGGCTTGTTTCTTTGTACACCATGAGATTGCAGCATTGTAGAATTTGAAAACATAATCTGATGTACTCCTCCTATCAGTTATGTCTCCACACCAGTCACTATCTGAATATCCTATTAAAGTACTCCCTTCACTATTTGTACCAATAGGAAATAGTAAACCAAACTCCAAAGTCCCTTTGAGGTATCTAAGGATCCTCTTTGCAGCTATTAAGTGAGGCTTCCTTGGATCATGCATAAATCTGCTAATGACACTCACTACATTGCAGATATTAGGCCTACTATTGCACACATATCTCAGTGATCCAACTATTTGTCTAAACATAGTTGGATCAATCTTTTTTTCATTAGTACACTCATCAAACTTTGAGTTTGTCTCAGATGGATTTGACCATGAGTTGCAGCCATTCATTTCAAAAAATTTAAGTAATTCACCAATGTACTTTTGCTGGTGCATTACTATACCATCTTTGTCTTTCAAAAATTCCATTCATAGGAAGAATGAAAGTTCACCAAGATCAGACATCTCAAATTCAACTTTGAGTTTGTCTTTCACTTTTCCAATTCCTGCCGTTTTACTGCCAGTTATGAGAAAGTCATCAACATATAAGTAGATTATGATGATTTCTTCATCTTTAGGACATTGCACATATACACCAAACTCTGCTGCACACTTTTTGAATCCAATTTGAATCAGAAAATCATCAATCATTTTGTTCCAAGCTCTAGGTACCTGCTTTAAACCATATAGAGCCTTATACAGCTTATACACCATTGCTTCCTTACCATGAATTTCAAAATCTGGAGTTGTTATTTCAAAAGAGTTGATTAGAGAATTAATTAGAATTGTAATGAAATGCATATAGATATTTAAAGTTAGGCAAATGCTACCATATGGCCATAATGACACATGATCATAAACAACTTAATATAAAAATACTTCTCATAAAAGTTGTGCAGAGTGCACTCAACTTTTCAAATGTGAAATTTTTATATTTTTCAATGCTAATGTTACGGTAGACCACCTTCACAAGTAATCTATCGAATATGAATTTTACAAAATTCGCTATTTGATTGAAAGCTTATATCGTATAGATCATTTATAATTTTTTTTGAAAATCATTTGATATGTTATTGAGACTCATCAAGATTTATGTTATTTAATAAACCGTTAATCTTGATGTGACTCAATAACATATCAAATAGTTTTCAATTTTTCTAAATTTTTCTATGGATGATCTATATGATCTAAACTTTCAATCAAACGGTGAATTTTGTAAAATTCGTATTCGTTATAATATTATTCATGACTGATCCACCATAAACCACTTGATGAAGTGGTTCATATTAGAATTTACCATTTTTCAATACAATACTTTTAGTTAGGTTCTTATAAGATAATAAGATGTGCCCTCAGACGGTTTAAAATAAGTTATGAAGTTCAAATAATAATTATTAGGTGAACACTGATTAACGAGTAATCAATCATGCGAAATATACCTATTGCTTGAAAGAAACTAAAACCCAATTGAGGATAGAGGATTATAGCGACTTACGAATTTTCCTTGAACTTTCCTTCGTCACTATCATTACTAGGGAATATACTTGTTTTATGTACGTACGATTGTAGTACAGTAGTGTTTGGTGTTAAAACTGGGACCAACCATGTATCTTTCTTTGTGTGTAATTGTACACACATGTTAGAGAGCAGCATGCGTGGTGGCACAGATGTTAGATCAGCATGTGTGGTGGTGTGGCTGTGGGGTTCAAATGCTTCTTGGCTTTTGCTAAATATCAAAACATGCATGATTGAATAAATATATGTTAACATATAAGTTTAAGGTAAATTAATCCAAATATCAAATTTTATTTTCAATTTGGTTCCGGTAAAATACAGTCATCCTTTTATTTTTCCAACAACTGATATTGTCAATTTAATTTTTTTTGTAAGTTTAAGGCAACTTAATCCAAATATTAAATTTCATTTTCAATTCTATTCGGGCAAAATACCGCCATCCTTTCATTTTTTTTTCCCCAATTCAGAACCGAATAGGTTCAAAAAATCATAATTTCTGTTAGGGTCACCGACACACAATACAATCCATCTATTCATGTGTTTTTTGGATGCGTAGCAGCCCGCGAATGTTGGTCGGTCGCAGGCCTGTCATAGTTGCTGCAGAATGCAGCTTACCAGCATGGGACAGCCGCAAACAGAGTGTTTTGAATGTGCAGAAACGAGGACAGTGCAACGATATGACGGGTTGCATTGTTATTTTGGTGCATTTGACATAATTGAAACGACAAGATCTGGAATGACAATATCCAGTCCCCGAGCCAAGTTGGAAGCATGTCGTTCGTCATCTGGAATGAGTGGTTTACCGTCCACCAACTACAGCGTCATAACGTTGTTCCTGTTGGGGATTCTAGGCCAGTTCGGTGCGAGAAACAGGAGTGGGTTGGATAAAATGTAATGTTTATGCTGCGTTTGTAGTTGGGCCCGATGTTACTTCTATGAGTCTTTGCTTTCGTGATACCAATGAGAACTTTGTGGCTGGCTTGACTCAATGGCAGCAACCTTTTTATTCCATAGTGGAAGGCGAAGCATGAAGAGACTATCCATCATGGATTTGTGCGAGTTCAATTTGAAAGTGACTCAAAGTTGTTGGTTGACGCTATCCATTCGAGAAGACGGGGCAATTCAGAATTTAGTTTAATTGTTAATGACATTATACTTCTTATGTCATCTTCTTATGTAAACTTTGAGGATAAGTTTGTTAGGAGACAAGCGAATTTGGTTGCTCATACTCTTGCTAGGGCGGCCAATGTTTGGGCTAGTTTTCATAGATTTGAGATTATTCCCTTATGTATTGAACATTTATTAGTTAATGATATGAATTAAGTTTGTTTGATTAAAAAAAATAAAAATTCTCATTGGGGCACAATACCATCACACTCTCATTTTATTGAATCATATAGATTCAAATATCATATTTTCCATAAGGATCATCCTATTTTATTGAATATAAAACCATGTAGGCTTTCTATTCTCATTCGATTAAGGGTTGTCATAAGTATGTTTCTCAACAAAAGACATATTCTTCTTCTTCTTCTTATAGTATTGCTCAGAGTTTTAGTGATTTTGGATTAATGATTCTTCTCAAAATTGTCAATAATCTTATCCACCTATTTATCAATATTCATATTTCAACTCATATAACCAATATCCAAGTGATCATGCTCCTTCGAACTACCAATAATCAATGAATTATCAAGATCCTTAATCAACAATCAAGTGGTGGATTTTTTTTGTTAAGTCTTTGGGCAAGGATTTACACATAGAACTGTCAAATGGGCTAACCCGGCCCAGCTTGGTCCGGCTCGGTAAGCCAATCAAAATAAATGGGATAGACTGGCCCGACCCGATTATTATTGGGCTAGCAATTATCAAGTCCGGCACGACCCTTGTGGGCCAACTGGGCTAATGGGTCAGCCCAACCCATTTCATTTTACTTATTTTCCTTCTTTTTATTCAATATTTTTATATTATTTTGATATATTAGTGCTTCATAATTATCAATTTTATTAAGATATTATCTGCTGCAATTGTACATAATTTTTACATCAATAGTAAATATCAGTTAAACTCTAATTTTAGGTAAATATACCCCCTTTTATTAAGCTTACACATTCAAATATATTTTTTATAATAATTTATCAATTAAATGATAATTTTTCATTGATATTATTTTTACAAAAATCACAAAAATGTGTTTTTATCAATTAAATGATAAGCTAATGGGTCAGCCCAAAGCCTGGTCGGCTAGCCCAGCCCAGCCCGATGTCCATATGGGTAAAATGGGCTTGGCACGAAAAACTGATTGCATTTTGGGCTATATTTTTTAGGCCCAGTCCGCACAAGACTGTGGGCTAATGGGCCCGCCCATCAGCCCCACCCATTTTTTATAGCTCTAGTTACACAAGATGATAGTTAGAGTGAAATACAAGTAATGTTCCTCTACGTCATTCCACCATGGGGTAAAAACTAAAAAGTATCATGTAAGTTATATTTTACAGGGTTAAATATGTTTTTGGCCCCTATAGTTTTCCAAAATTTTGTTTTTAGTCCTTAAAGATTTTTTTTCGTACTTTTTGGTCCTTGAAGTATTTTCTGTCATGATTTTTGGTGCCTTCTTTTCATTCAGCTCATGCATTTCATTCAAAATTTTAATTTTTTTCTCCGGTCATGTTTAGTACATTATATGAATATGTCTTACAAAAGTTTAACTTTTTTAAAAAAAAGATGAATTAAATATGAATTTCTTAGTTGTTTTCATATGAAAATTCATCTTATGTTAAAAAAGTCTAAATTTTTATCGAATATGTTCTTATAATATTATAAACAAGATGATAAAAAATCATTCAAAAATGTGAAAGTATACAAGAGTTTGATTAAAAATAGGGACTAAAAACACTGACGGAAAAAACTTCAGCGACTAAAAACAAAATTATGGGAAACTATAGGGACCAAAAACCTATTTAACTCTATTTTAAAAAAATTAAATTTATATTCGGTTAACTTTTTGTGATGGAAAATATTAATCTTCTTGTGTTATTAAGATATTTGATTACTGAGTCAACAATATTAATCTTCTTGTGTTCGCTTTTCAAAGTCAAAATTACAGCTTAGTGCATTATTGTGGAGTTTTGTAACGACCTAAAATTATTTATTTGTTATTTATCTATTTATTTTAATTTAATTATTTGATGAGGTGGCTTATAATTATTTTATTAAACGGTGAGTAAATAATTGGTGAGAACATTAAATAGAAAGAATGAGTTATTAAGATTGTGAGTTGGACTTTTAGTTAAATGGGCTTAGGGTTAGTGGAGTGCCTTAAGTATAAAAGGAATACTAAAGCTTTCGGATTATAAAATACGAACATAAGCATTTTCGGATCGTATTATACGAAGGTGCAGAATACTAAAGCAATTTCATCCCAAACACCATGTTTTCAGCCTTATAACACGACTTCAGACTTTACGATCCGAATTAAAGGGCATTTTTGGATTTTGAATTCTAGGATCCATACTTTACTGGTCCAAAATTCAAGGGTATTTTTGGATTTTAGGGGAGTCTCGAAGCAAGTAGGGGGCCTAAAGAGCAAAATCAAAGGAATGAGTTTAGTATTCCTTTGTAGCCAGAAAATAGGAATGAAATTAAACGGTTGAGATTAGAAGAAGAGTGATGGGACCACATAGAAAAAGAGAGGAAAAATAAAATTAGAGTAAATATAGCTTTTTGGAACAAGTTAGAATATAAGAGATTAAAACTAAGGTTTGGATTACGATGTTTTCTCTCCCGACTCCCCGCTTTTCTTTTCTACCCCTGAATTTCCATTTTTGTCCTTGGGGTTTCTTCGGTTTGTACGAACCGAATTTTTTTGTCATGGTCAAAAATTTCGGTTAATAAAAACCGAAATTTTGTGTTGCAAATTTTTTTCCAGATTTCCTGCATAAATTCAGCATCAGACCCTCAACTTCCACAATTTATTTGAAATATTAAACGATGTCCGATTTGAGTAAAAAACCACTCGTTGGAAAGCTTAGGGTGCCAAGATTACAAATATAATTTTTTTTTTAGGGTTAACTATCCAATGAAATTTTTTTTTTCTACCCCAACATTTATCACTCTACCCCTACAAACAAACCAATATTCCCATTTTACCCTTTCAAGAAATTTTTTAAAACTGAGTTTTGAACATTTAGCCACGGTTAAATGGAACATTTTCGGAACACTTTCCCATAAGTTTTCCAGTAACAAGTGTAAATCGGAACATGTGAAAAAGTGTTCCAGAAAGAGTTAGCCACCGTTAAACCGTGGCAAATAGTAGAATCTGAAAAATTTCTCCCTTCCTTATCGACATCATCCGCAGATCTGAAACACCAAAATACTCTTCATGATTGTTTCCCTGCTCTTGATTTTCACATCTCACATGGAGTGAACTTTCATTACTAGAACTATCATTCTCAAGGTTTTAAATAGCGGTCGCGGTCACGGTCGCGGTCACGTCAAGGATTTCGTGATTTCGGCTGTTACGGCTGTTGCGTTATGAAATACGGTCGTCGCGGTGTGAATAAATCACAATATCACACAAATCTTATTAAAATTATTTGTACTATGATATATGTATAATAACTTAAATATGAGATAAATGTAAAGTTTTGAAATTGGAAAGAGTTAAAAAGATATAACACTTTATAATTTATGTTCATATTTGTATTAAAAATGTGATTTTTATGCATTTCTATTGGAAAAAATAGAAATCTCTATCTATTAGCATTTTGTCGCGGCCGTATTGCGTTTCTTTGCGGTTGTATCGGTGTTTCGTCGCGGCCGTAACGGCGTTTCGGCGTGATTTATTTTCACCATATAAAAACGGTGAAAAACGGTAACGCTAGGCTCCAATACCTTTTTGTCGCGGCCGTTTTCACGGTAACGGACCTTTATTTAAAACCTTGATCATTCTCACATGGTGATGGATTTTTCACAAAAGCATAAAATCCAGGCTCTGTGAGTATCCTTGCCTGAGAAATTTAGTCAACAAAACATTTCATTCATGACATAAAAACACTTCGGATGTAATTCCAAAATATACCCACTAATCCAAAATTTATGGCCTAAAAACACACTGCCACCGGAATAATTGAATGATTTATAAGCAAAAAATAGCTCATTTATCTCTGAATGAAATGTTGTGTCGATAAAAAAAATCATTGAATGAAAATTGAAATATAAGCAAAGGATAGATTTAAGGGAGAGTTCTGACAACATTTGAGAGCAAGTGGAATTGGAACCACTTGTACTTGGTATGAAACAAAGTGAATTGTTATTATTGTTGTTGGTATTTGCAGATAGAGCTATGTTATTGATTCCATAGTTAAGTTGTTGAAAAGAGAGATATGAACCTCCTACTCCAACCATATCAGAAGAAGGTATGAAGCAATTGTTGATTTTTGAAGTTGAAGAAAAAATTTCAAGTGGATGATAATTGCAGAGGTTTTCTGAAGAATATTGCTTTTGTCATCCGCAGGTAACTGTTTGTCCTTGTCATTGATCTCAGCTAATTTACAGAGTGGTTGATGTGTGTTTGGATCAATTCCTTTTTGTCTAAGCTTCTTGTTCAAACTTGAATTCCATAAATTTTTTATCTCATTATCTGTGAAAGAAGGGATAGGAAGGGCAAATTTTCCAGATTCCACTATTTGCCACGTTTAACCGTGGCTAAATTTTTCCGGAACACTTTTTCAACTGTTCCGGTTTACACTTGTTACGGGAAAACTTAGGGGAAAATATTCCTAAAATGTTCCATTTAGCCACGGTTTAACCGTTGCTAAATGTTCAAAACTCATTTTTTAAAATTTTCTTGAAAGGGTAAAATGAGAATATTGGTTTGTTTGTAGGGGTAGAGAGATAAATGTTGGGGTAGGAAAAAAAAATCTGGTTCGGGTTTTGGCTAAACTCAATCCAATCCGGCCCATGTACACCCCATCCCTACTTCAGACTTTAGTAGGATTTACAAGTCGTGTTATATTCGGTCTGATAAGCCGATTATTGAATTCACTTACATAACCGTGTATCATCTTCTCATTTTTGAAAATTTCTCTTCCCACCCCATGTTTCTTTTCTACCTCATTTTTCCATTTTTGTCCTTGAATAAATATTTCGGAACGCGTTTTTTGAATTTTCGTTTACTTAGAAAAAAATAATTTGGCATATGTTTTCCGATTTTTTCCCGAATTTAAACTAGAAAAATTATTTTGTCAAAAAAAAACTAGAAAAATTATGAAAAACACATTCCAAATTTCTATTTTAAATTTGGCGAAACAGCCTGGTTTGAATTTCGCTTACACAGCTAAACAAACCCCGCCAAATTACCATTATACCCATAACAGTTGAATCCTAATCCACTCTCTAATTCTTAACTGCAACAAGGACATAACCGCAATTTTATCGTCTCCATCACATCAATACCATCACCGTTACCGTAGCAAAACCACCACCGGAAAACCAAATCATTCATTCCCCTCCATTTCCCTCTCTCTCAAAAACCAGATCCAAACAAACCCTAACCCTAATCAATAATCCCAAATTCAATCTCACAATTTCACAATTCGATTCGAAAATTGTAAATCGACATGGGCGATTTCAACCTCGCCCTCGTGATCGTAGCAATAGTGGTGGTTGCGATCGTTTTTCTCGTCAATGTATACCTTCTCGTGAACTATCAGCATCCCGATGATGTTAACCAGGCTTACTTTCCTAAATTTGTTGTTGTTTTCGGGCTTTCGGTTGCCGCAATCTCTATACTCATGCTTCCGGCCGATGTGGCGAATCGGCAAGCTTGCCGGCATGCTATTTATAACGGAGCGTGTAATCTCACGCTCCCGATGAAAGACCTATGGCTCGCTGTTTATGTAATCGACGCTATCCTTGTATTCTTTGTAATTCCTTTCGCAATGTTCTACTATGAAGGCGACCAGGACAAGTAGGTATTTCTTTTTTTGTTTGTGAAGAAATGAGAAAACTGTTTTTTGTTTTTGTGTTTGGATTTGAAGAGTTTGGTGTTTGTGGGATTTGTTTGCAGGAGTATTGGTAAAAGGGTTAAGAGTGCATTGTGGTGGGTGGTGTCAACGGCTATAGTGTGTGCTCTCGTTCTGGGTATTTTGTATGGTATGTATTATATGAACTTTTGTTTGATTTGAACTGTGTTATACAATTTTATATTACTCTGCTTGTGTAAGGTAGGACTGAGTTGTTCTTTGTGTGTTAGTTGATGTTCATTTGGTGTAGTACAGCTTTTTAATATGAAAAGAAAAGGTGGAGTTAGGGTAATTAATTCATTTGGGTCAATTATTGGGACTAGATAGAATGAGACTTGGCTCATTTGGGAAGTAAGTTTTAGTGGGTTTTTCTAGTGCATTGCAGGTGGAGAGGAGTAGCTATTTCAGAGTTTATTGGTTGTTGTGGCTCTTAGTTTAGTGAATGAGTCTTGGACTAGGTGCTCGTTTAGATTAGTGGCAGGATTACGGAATTGTGGTGACAATGCCCAGCAAGGTCGAAGTGCCAAACTGTAACTTCACATATTACACGGGAAAAACGCAATGGAACACGAGAGTTTAGTTGGGGTGTGAGTTCAAAACGCGACCAAACATACACAAGAAGGATCATGGGAAGTGGGAAGATATTGACTATTGTGTGTTGGCTTTAGTTGCTAATATTTGGGTGTTGGAAAATAGATTGGTTTTGTTTGATGATTATTTTAGTGCAATTGCCTTTTAATGTGAAAAAATAAGTGTTTTTTGGTGGGATAGTGAAATAGAAGTGGAGAAAGAGTGTTGATTAATTTTGAATATTTGCTGATTTTAAAGGAAGCACTGCTTAATTTTTTTTTTTGTATTGTTTGATGTTCATTTGGTGTAGTACAGCTTCTTAATATGAAAAGAAAAGGTGTTAGGGTAATTAATTTATTTGGGTCAATTATTAGCAGCTAGATAATTATTTGATTATGTTAACCCTGCCTAGATAGAGTGAGACTTGGAACATTTAGGAAGTAAATTTTAGTGGGTTTCTCTAGTGCATTGCAGGTGGTGAGGAGAGGAGTAGCTATTTCAGAGTTTATGCGAGTTAGAATGTGTTGGTTGTTGTGGCTCTTAATTTAGTGAATGAGTCTTGGACTAGGTGCTTGTTTAGATTAGTGGCAGGTTTACCGAATTGTGGTGACAATGCGTAGCAAGGTTGAAGTGCCAAATTGTAGCTTCACATATTACACGGGAAAAGCGCAATGGAACACGAGAGTTTAGTTGGGGCGTCGTGATTTCAACACGCAACCAAACATACACAAGAAGGATCATGGGAAGGGGAAGCTATTGTGTGTTTGCTTTAGTTGCTAATATTGGGTGTTGGAGAATAGATTGGTTTTGTTTGATGATTATTTTAGTGCAATTGCCTTTTAATGTGAAAAAATAAGTATTTTTTTGTGGGATAGTAAAATAGAAGTGGAGAAAGATTGTTGATTACTTTTGAATATTTGCTGATTTTAGGAAGCACTGCTTAATTTTTTTTGTTGGTGATTTATCAGTAATGTTTGGTGATGGATTAAGAAAATGAGTGGTTTAATATGAGCTTTGTTTGATTGTGCTTTTATTGTGTGATTATATATTAGGGCTTGTTGGTAAGGTGGATTTTACTGTTAGGCATCTCTCTTCATCGACAACTTCATTTCCTAACTCATGGGTATTTAATAGTGGTCAACAATGTATTGGAAATGGTGTCCATCAGGTATTTTCCCCACTGTAATACTCTGCTAGTAGTCGTTGACATCTTTTACCAAACTCATTCTGTTTTTTGTCCTTAACAGTGCTCTGCATACTCTGCTAGTCCTTCTTCAGAGAAAACATGGACCATGCGATCAACCTTTCCAGAATATGTTGTTGCTCTAGCTACTATTGTTGGATCTGTGCTTTTTTCTGTAAGCTCATTATTCATAAAATAAAACTTACATAAAATCTGCTTCAAATTTAGCTTAGGTTAGGCTTGCCTGTAATACTTTAGATGAATTATTGTATTAGCCAATGCTACAACTCTCCTGTGGTTGTCATTTCCTCCACAAGTGTTTGTGAATTGGAATTTTATGTTATTATATTATCTTTTGGGAATGATATTGTGCTAACTTTGTAGATATATAAAATTACTGCAATCTAGAAGTAGTCTCTTGATATGAATTCACATAAACCTTCCAGACTGCATTATATTATGTCTGGTTTTTCTATTCATGACATTAACCATTGCGTTTTCATTATTCAATCCAGATATTTGGTGGTGTTGGTATTGCTTGTCTTCCACTAGGACTTATATTTTCATTTATTCGGCGTCCAAAGGCTGTTATCACTCGCTCACAGTATATCAAGGTAATATATGTTGTTACTGAAATCGTTGTATTAAATTAAATTGTTGTTTATATGTGCATTTCTATTATGATATGCTTACTATTTTTGATATGTTCTGTTGGATACTGTAGGAAGCAACTGAACTTGGTAAAAAAGCAAAAGAATTGAAGAAAGCGGCCGAGTCACTCCATCAGGATGAAAGAAGTGGTGCAAAGGGTAGAAAACATCGTAAAAATGTAAAAGAAGTAGAAAAGGTAAGGAAACGTTGGTGATTTATCATTAGCTTTTACTGCATTCTTTTTATGAGGATATCCTTGTTGCTGTTGGTATGAGATTTCTTCTGTATGATAATTTAACACATGAAGTTCTAGTTTGGGGAAGAAATCGTACAATTTACTGAAGTTTTAATAGTTTGTGTTGTGGTTCCAATAATTTACTTATCTAACATAATTTTCCAGGAGTTGTTTCAATTAGAAGAAGACGTTAAGCTTCTTGAAGAGATGTATCCACAAGGGGAAAAGGTTGTTATCCCGATTTCTAACTTTTGAACTTCCCGGTATAGTCAATGTGTAATGTTTTCCCTGCTAACTGATCCTGCATGAATGCAGGCTGAGACAACATGGGCACTAACAGTTCTTGGTTATCTGGCAAACCTTGTTTTCGGAATTCTAGGGTAAGCAATGATGCATAACAATACAAGTTGTTATGAATGTATGATGCCTAATAATGCTTACTAGCAATATAGTAGTACTTAGTTTTATAAAGATTGCTTTGTTAACACAGGTAGTTTCCATGTAATATCTAACCCAAGTTTTTGAAAACTTTAACAGGCTGATTGTTTCAGTGGCATGGATTGCTCATATCATTATCTATCTATTAATTAATCCTCCCCTTTCTCCTTTCCTGAATGAAGTTTTCATCAAGCTAGATGATATCTGGGGTATGTTGGAAATTGGAAGCACATTCTAGTTTTACTATATGTTATCTTAACTCAGCTATGTATAATTACTGATTTTTACACGCTGATCTTCGTTCAGTTATTCTAGGTAGCTAATGTGTATAGTTTTCTTTTTTAACAGGTCTGCTTGGCACAGCCGCATTTGCATTTTTCTGCTTCTACCTTCTCCTTGCTGTGATTGCTGGTGCCACGATGCTTGGGTTGAGACTAGTTTTCATCACCATCCATCCCATGAAGTAATTCAATTGTGCTGTTAGTTTATCATTTTATTTTCCATTTTGGTCATTTAATGCACTTACTGATAATTCACAATGTGAACATGCCTCCTGCAGGTGGGGAGCAACTCTCATGAACTCTTTTCTGTTTAATGTGGGCCTTATCCTTCTTTGTTCCATTAGGTCAGTATAGTTTGTTCCTTCAATTCCATATAGTATGCTTATATAATCTAAACTCTCTGAGTAAGGGATTCAGGCCTAATCCAAAATATGAAAAAAAATCTCTTAACTCAGCATGGTAAAGTTTATAATGGTGCTGTATCATTCTTTGGCTACATATATATAATATAAAGAAAGTTTCGGAAAAGTGAAATTCAAACTGGTGATGATACTTGTTGGGCTTTGATTTCCCCTTTCAAATTTTAAAATTTGTAAGTGGCAAAGGGAACTTGCTTGATTAATTTTTTGAGTAGTATTACTAGTATTTTGGAGTGTTGTAAATAATGTTCTACATTGTTAAAGCCTTCTTACTTGATTAATTTTTTGAGTATGTCATGCTGCAACAACCTTGCTGAAAGTTTTGTTGTTTTAATTTTTCAGTGTGATTCAGTTTTGCTCCACGGCGTTTGCATACTATGCTCAAGCAACTGCAGCCCAGGAAATATTTGGACACACTTTGGAGTCTCTTCGTGGAATTAAATATTTGTACAAGTGAGTTAAGCTGAATTTTTTCTTGTTTCTTCTGCCTCTCCTCCCTGTTAAGGCAAAGTTGTACCTTATTTTTATAACTAGTAAATTTGGACCACACAGTGACAGGGCCCTATTATTTTTCTTTCTTCCCGTTCAATCAAACCCCCATATTTTCAATTGAAGTCTTTTATTATCAGTTTTTCAAACCAAAATGGACAACAAACAATAATACTGTATCTAGTATCTAATATGTAGGCTGTTGTCAGACATGTACAGTAAAAATTAGCATGACATGTTTGAACCCAAAGGCCTGTAGAACTTATTTCACAGAACTTATTTCTATTTATTTATCTTTTGGGGGTGTAAGTATAGCATAAGTTGTCTATATGATGCCCAATTTAGTTTAGTTTTTAACTGTTGTCTATTACCAATGGTGCTATTATTTGACTTACCGGTTATCACATTACAGGTACAATATATTTCAAATTGCATTTGTTATTTTGGCTGGATTGACATTTGTGTATTATGCTGCCTTTGTAAGTTTACCTCAAAAGGATCTTCTCCCTCTTTTTATGCATGTTAATATTCTTGCTGATACTAAAAGATTTTTTATTTGAAAAATCAGGGATGGAGAAGAAAAAAGCCTAGTGGCAGGTTCCAATTGTCTACATGAGGTGTGGCTTAGCCCTCAGGAGTAGCCTCTGAAAGTAGCCGTTTTGGATTCCTTGTCTCTCGTCATATCCTTTACAGTGGTTTTTATCTTTGGATATGCTTCGGCCTAGATTTGTTTCACGTTGAAAGCTATAGGATAAGCTTATCATCATCTGAGCAGAATCATTTTATGCAGTTGACTCAGTAGGTGGGTGCTTGAGTTGTAACTTTGGGTCTTTGCTTCTTTTGCTGCCCTTGTATGTATAATTACTTTGTTTGATTCATTCTGCTCAATATATGTAATTAAATGTACTGTTGTGTGCATGAAAGAGTACTGGATTCCCACAATACTATGAGGTTATGCAACCCCTGCCAAAGAGAAAATTGTAAGGCCAGTTTTTTTATTTTATTGGTAAGTTTTATGCTCATGTTTGTGTAGCTCATTCTTTGTGTAATATAAATATATTACTTTCATGTTTTATGTTCTCATAAAAATTGTCCCTATATTTCAAATTTTAATTTCTTTCGTTCATGCCCCCACTACTCTAATATTTTACTTGAATGAAAATTTGAATTCAAGACTTTTTTCTTCTAACATACTGGTCTCATTGCATTATGTGATTTTTTCTTTTGTTTAATTTAATTGGTGTTTATAAACCCAATTTGCATAACAGGGTAACAAATTTTATTTCTCACAGTGAAAAACAATGATCAAGTAATGATCACCAATTTATTATTGAGCAAAGTAAAAATTAAAGACTATATACCACAAATTCTTAGGCACAACAATTGCCTCAATTAAAGCACAAACCAAATCAAATTTCACTATTCGTATGGTGAAAAACCATGGTGTACAATCACACATTTATTATTGAACATGTAAAATTGAAGACTGTCCTATTTCATTAGGCACAACATTTCTCTAATGATCCTTGAATCAGGGACACGAGTTTACTCCCACTCCCAGTCTTCATCTTCAGGAAATGGCACATTGGAGACATTAACAGTTGATGTTCCATCAGGATGAACCGGATCATATGGTGAATCTTCTCCGAATTCAACCGGCATTGTTTTCCAGTATAGACTTGTTTCCCACTCTTCTTTGATAACCCTCAATATTTCCTTTGACACTATTTTACTCCCCTCAGCTGAGAAATGAACTCCATCACTAAGAAATAACCAAACCACCAAATTTAATTATTGAAATGCATAATAATAAAAATAAAATAGTTTAGGGGCATGGATATCAAACCATATATACTTACATGAAACAAACATCTTCCCAATCTTCTCTTTTCTGAATCGCAGACCACAAATCAATCGCCTTGATATTCAACTCATTACATATCTTTAAACATGCTTCTGAATATATTCGCCGAGTTGCATTTGACCTTTTTGCTCTCCCGAATTCATCGCTGGATTTATTCCAACAATTTGTTTATATATCACATAAAAATTAGGAAATAATATATTATGAGAAAATAGAACATGCACTGACAATATAAAATAATTTTAGACTGTCATTCAATTGCAGTTATTACATGTTGCCTATTATTTGTCCCTCGTTGACAGGAGGAGTACTGAGAAATATAAGGCGAGTCTTCTCTGAATGTGTCTGTCAATCATAAGATTTGTGTCAAACTTAACATTATGAGATAAATATTGAATTTGATGCATAAAGATAGGAAAGTGAAATTCTAGTATGACATTTTTTGTTTACCTTTAGATGGTTAGCAATGTTCCTCATATTTTCTATATATTCCTCAATTGGTACATGAGGCCCAAGGCCACTTGGATGGGGAAGAAGAGAATCATTACCACCAAAGTACACAATCACCAATGCTGGTGGCTCAGAAATGGAATTCTGTATAAATAATAATTGTCAATAAAATAATAAGTAATTAACTAATGATTAGGCTGAACTCTGAATTATTAGTTTCTTCTTTGATAAATCAGATAATTAATACTAAAAAAATAAAATAATCACACTTAAATGTAGAGGTGTGTAATAGGAAAAAAAACCATTAAATTGACAAACCATAAACCAAAAATTAACCGATCTAGTTTAGTTCAGATCAAAAACCGAATTGAACAAAAGAAAATCGAACTAGTTTGGTTCGATTCTCGAATTTTGTTCTAGGTTTGCTAAATGCCCAATCACCAAAGCCCAATAAAGTAGTGAGGTGCATTGACTCTAATACATGTTACTCCCTCCGGTCCTTAATATAAGAGGAAAACTAATTTTTATATTCATTGAGAATCTAATGTATCTAGCCCATTATATAGACTAAATACATTCGATTCTCATTAAACCTAAAAAGTAGTTTTCCTCTTATATTAAGGATCAGAAGTATCAAGCATAAAATAAATGATTTTTAGGGAAAATATTTGTGACTCACATGTAAGATCCCACCAAAACGGTTATTCCCACTATCGCAAAAGAAGTATTACTCATCGGAAAATTGAGATAAATAAATTGCACAATTATAATAGTAGATTAAAGAGTGAAATTATAAGATTAGAGTAAAATAATATTCCTTAGGAAAGAAGGAAAAAATAGAATTTCCACATTTGGATATTACTCAATAATGTATACCTTAGGAAAAAGATTATCCACAACTTGAAGAGCGCGCCTTGAATTCCAAGAAGCATATCCCCGCAAAACTATATCTGCCTACATAAGTCAATTTAGGGTGAATGATAAGTAAAACAGAAATGCTATGTTTTTAGCTCCGACACCGGTTAAAGAAGTAAAAATAGAAATTTGGTTAAATTGTATTTTTGGCCTTTTAATTTATAATAACACTTTTGACCCCCTAACTTTAGCCTTTTTGTAAAAGGTTGACTCCCGCTGATTTTGATAAAGTCAACGCACACGTGGATAGTGACTTACATCAACGTCAGCACATGTCTTGACATGTGGACAGTGACTTACATGTTGATGTGACATTGAATCACTGTTTACGTGTGCGTTGACTTAGATAAACTTAGTGGGGAACTAGCCTTTTGCAAAGTGAACTAAAGTTTTAGACGGGCAAAAGTGCAATTATGAAAGTTAGTAGGACAAAATTGTAAATTTGTGAAAGTTAGAGGGCAAAAAATACAATTTAGTCTAAAAAATTCACGTTTTGCGTAAATATAGGTAACATTGACTTTTTAAATTTCAATACACTCAGTAGTATTAACTATGCTTATTTGCAGGAATAAAATCCATAAATCTACCTAATAATTCAAATATTAAGTTATACTCCATCCGTCCCAAAATATAAGAACCAGTTGACCACTGCACGTACACCGATACATAACTTTGATTATGAATATTTTTAATTGTCTATTTGTAAAAATTATAGAAATTTGATATTTTGAAAAACTCGTCGAAACAAATCAAACAAGATCTTATATGATAATATTTACATTTATATACTTTTAGAAAAATACGGTCAAAACAAAATATATATATGAATAGTACATTTAGTCAAATGAGAATGAGATCTTATAAAATCAGACGGAGGAAGTATTTAACAACAAATTAATTTTCTCCAAAAGTACTTATAAAAGAGATGGAGTGACTGAGTGAGTATCTCTACAGTTTTTAGACGAAGAAAGAGTAGCATACCAACCTTACGAGCATACAAGTGAGCAAGAGTAGCTCCCCAACCTTCACCATAATGATTGAATTGAACAATGGAAGAACCAAACAATACAAATTGAGGCCTTGTAGTCATATTGATCCTAACTTATCTTTTCTCTCAACAAACACAATGATACATATATATATGCAATACTATGCATCATCATGGGTCAATATTTATACAAGTAGTTATTAATATTTTACAAGCCACGTTTTTTATTTTATTTTTATAAGCGCCTAACCTTAATTTATTTGTAATTATAAGTCACATTTTGTCATGGAAAGCCAGCTATTCTTATTAATAATACATATATGAAAGGAAGTAGGACAGGACAGCAGTCAACGAACGCCAACTGACCAACTTCAAACATTTCTTGTTTATGATTTTTGTGTTTCTCGTGCACAAAAAATTTAAGAGAAAAAAATAATAATATATGAGAATAATTTATACCCTATGTTTTGATGGATATATACCGATCAAAATTAACGCTTTATTTGTTTTTATTGAGTACCGTTAAGCTTAATTAATCTCAATAACATATCAAATGATTTTAGATTTTTATAGAATTGAACATGAATGATCTATATAATATAAACTTTCAATCCAACGGTGGATTTTGTAAAATTTGTATTCGTTGAAGCGTTATTGAGTGGTGTAACATTACTCAAATATTACACCGGTGTAATTTGATCCCTCCCCTATATATATATATATATATATATATATATATATATATATATATATATATATATATATATATATATATATATATATATATATATATATATATATATATATATATTTGAGTAATATTATTACACCGTTTATGATCAATAACGTTTTAGTGAATACAAAATTTTATAAAATCCTCCGTTTGATTAAAAATATATGTTTATGGCCAATTATAAGTTGACTTACTTTTTTTTTTTTTGATAATCAAAATAGAATTATAAGAAGTACAAGGTGTACTCAACCCTTACAATTCACAAACACCGTTAGATGCTATGTAAGCAAACTAAAGGGTTAATACACCAATCAACATAACCATAAGGTGTATTAGCTCCAACTCTACCTAGAAACCAAAACCGCGAAATATACATAATTTGATCAACAATTACAAGTATATTCGGCAAAACACCTCTAAATATAATATTATTTCGGAGTCGCCAAAGACATCATGTTGTAGCAAGGCAAATCAAGTACCTCACCTTGGAACCTTTCTTGCCTTTCACCAAATTGCCAACCCGGTTGAAGTGATTACAACATGGTGAAGCAGTCAAGCAGAGCATTGACTGGATTCAATTTTTTCCCTAAACCCTTCTGCTCTATTTAATCATTTTTCTATAATGTTTACATGTTTGTCTAAAAAGGTTTTTAAAAAATTGTGGTGACTTGAACATATGTGTACAACAGTGAAAACTTGCGAGAAGATAGATGGTCATGTTCTTTTTTTTGACACAAGAAGATGGTCTTGGTTAGAAATTTTGTAACTCTTAACATTTCTCTTATATATTTGATAAATGTAACTTGTTTAATTTGATGTTTCTAAATCCAAATTGCATAATAGGGTAACAAAAGCTTTTTTGTTTTTGAAAAAGACAAAAGCTTTTTTGTTGTTGTTGATAATGAGTAACAAAAGCTTCAACTTAAAACCAATTGTGAATTGTGTATATCACTGACTCGTGCTAAGTGCACACCAGCTTGTCGTCGCGTAATAAATTCTCAATAAATGAGTTTGTCTTCACATGAATTGTGATAAAGTAACTAGTTTTATTTAGGAATTTAAATAATAAAATATGACTGCATTCGCTTATAGATTAGATAAGGTTTTGATAAATAAAACAGAAAATATAAAAAAAAAATTTACGGAACAATTGTGAATAATATAAACTTTTTCAATTGGATCAAATATTCCTAGGGGAGTTCATCTACTTGACCTACCATGAGGAAATTAGTTACTTCTAAATATAATTAACATAACAGAAGAGTAGTTAAGAAAATTACACATAAACCGTAACCTCGTTGACGCGCTAGAGTAAGGACTCCCTATGGTAAGGAGTTGTTTTCCCTTGAGACCTCCTTGCTCTCTTGAATTGATTCAACTTTGAGAGTTGTTGTAACTTGTGAGGAACAAGGAATGAATAATTGGGGGAGGAGAATAATTCTATTTACAATTTTTCTTGGTGGACTTGGGCTTTCCATTGTGGCACGATGAAGATCCATCGTGTGATGATATCTCAAAAACATTCATCGTGTGACGATGCTCCCATTGTGGAACGATGAGATTAGATTTCTTTCCAAAATTTTGTAAATTTTGTTCAAATAAATAATTCATCATTGTGGCACGATGTAACTGCGTTTTATTTTCTTTCTTTCTCATTTTTACTCCTTTTTGTGTAATTTCCTCAATTCTTTGTTTTTTGGTCAAGTAACTTCGCTTCTTTGGTATTTGACATGAATTTTGTTTTGAAACTTACTAAAAACTATCTAAAAACATCATATAAATTTCTATCACCACAACCCCAAACTTAAATCGTTGTTTATCCTCGAGTAACATATCCGTCAAACAAAATTCACTTTTTTTAAGCATTAAAAGTCGCCACTTTTAAGGCAACAAAAGCAACAAAAAAAAAAAGAAAAAGAGATAGGACCAACAAATGTAAAAACTAAAAATGAGGGACCAGAAAGTTTGATTTTAAAATAATAGGAGGACTATTTTTGTGAGTTTGATTAAATTGGAAGATAAAAAATGCAATTAAAAAGGAAAAGAAAAAGTTATTTCCAATTTTATTGGATGTCCTCGAAGGAAAAAAAAAGATCTATTTAATCAACATGATTCACTATATTTTTATGTTCTATTTGACAGTCGCATCGGGCAACTACGTACATTAATAATCTTAGCTAAAGACATATAATAAAACCATGAGATGGTTAAACCTACATAACAATTTGCTCAATTAAAATACAAACAGAGCCAAATTTCATTACAGACATGGTGAAAAACCATGATCAAATTATGATACAAACAGAGCTTGTGTTGATATTTTCTCTTTAGTGGAGCAAATTATTTATATTTCGTGGTATTGGTTTATTGGTCGATTAGGGAGTAATGTTAATTTGGTTTTCTCTAATGGGTGCAACAATCCTTTATTTTTTTTTGAATGGCTAAATTTTATTAATATCGTAACTGAGCGCAAGATAAGTACAATGCGCAAAACAAACGCATACAATCACATCACAAGAATGAAAATAAACTAAAACAATACCTAAATCCATGACACCCATAGCGGGCCCTTACACCAAAACCCTCAACCCCACCCATCCAACTCAAATTCCATTACGACAATAACAATCAATCATACTCAGACACTAAACCACGTGGAATTAGCCACAACCAAAATTGCAGCCCCTAAGCCAAACAAAAATCACTGCACCATACACCAATACTAGCATCTCTAAAGGACCCGAATCGAACAATTGTCTACGTAATAAAACCATCGAAAGCAAAACAGAAACACACCAATCCCAACACACCAACGCTAGCCAGAAAAAATAACCAAAACAACCGTACGGTGGAGACCATTGAGCACCACAACCCAAACTCAATCGGATATCAAACCCAAACCCGCTCAAAAGAGAACCACAATCCGACTGCAGTGCAAAAGCAGCCACAACGAACCAAAATGCAAACAACAACATCAACACAATCTCAGAGAACATCAACGTCCAAAATCCAAAAACAAAACACCAAAGACTCCGCTGCAAAAAATGTTTTGGAGAGAGGAAGAAAGACTCTGCCGCGGTGGTTCTATTGAAAGACAACCGCACTTTGGAGTTGTGACATTCCTCCTTCGACCAGAGCCAAGCATCAACAACAATCAATACTGAAGAGAGCAACACCAGATCCGAGCCAGCAAAGCTACCCACACACAGCAAATCATTATGTCCTACAACCATCAAGGCATCAATACTAGCCCAAAAAAAAAAAACCAACACCACTGTAAGACAAACTCAAAAACAGGGAGAAGAAAACAAAGACAACTACAAAACAAAGGCATGACCAGTCAGAACTTTGCGCATAGCAACACACCACTCGAATAGAGCAATAACACACGCCTTGGACCGCCGGAAGGACACCCAGTGTCAAAACCATCGTCGGAAACTTACCCATGTGTCATAACCACCGCTGAAGACACACCCCTGTGACAGAATCATCGCCGGAAACACACACGTGTTATAACCACCGTCTGAAAATCACTGGCGCAAACACCTCAACCTAGCAGAGAACCATGATAGAAGTAAGGAGATGAGAAAAAGAGAACACCACCGAGAACCAAAACACCATAAATAGAATGCAAAACTCCGTCGTAACCACCGTCGTCGTAACAGAAACTACCGGAACCTTCCAGATCAGACACAAAAACATCATCTCACGAAATCGGTGAGGCCGGAGAACCGGAAACAAGGTGGTGCGGAAGGCCAAACACAACTCACAATATATGTCCTATTTTGCAGTGTCAATTGCCAAATAATTAAGTTGTCAATAATGCAGATTTAAAGGTATATGTATTTCAGTTACTTTGATTTATCGTATTATTTTATTTGTAGGCAAGAGTATGTCTTTTTATGCTATTAACTTGAATATTGCGAGTTTGTTGCTCATCTTTTTTATTTTTAGCAGTATTTAATTTATACTTGAATCTGATATAATCTACCGATTTCAATAAATGACTATTTTTTATTTTTGTAAAAATAAAAAACTACCAACTACATTTATAATATTAGCCAAAAACTTAAAATAAAACCATGGATGGTTGTTAAACTTACATAACAATTTGCTCAATTTAAATACAGTCAAATTTCACTACTCAAAAGGTGAAAAGTGAAAATCCATGATCAATAGTTCCCTTTCCATCAAGATTGTAGCATTTTATTCGATATATTGTTACCTACGTATTTTAAGGCACATAATCAAGTCTAGTCCCACTCTACTCCTTGAGGAAAAGGAAAGTCAGAGTAATTAATAGTTCCTTTTCCATCTGGAGAAACAATATCATATGGTGAATCTTCTCCAAAATCAACTGCCATTGACTTCCAATATAGACTTGGTTCCCATTCTGCTTCTTTGAGGACTTTCAATATCTCTTTTCTCAATATTTCACTCCCCTCAATTGATAGATGAACTCCATCACTAAAATATAACCAAACCACCTAACTAAATCAATAAAATGTAAATTTAAATCATTTTATTTTAAGAGCATACATATGTGACCATCATACTTACATGAGGCAAACATTTTTCCAATCATCTTTTTTCTGAATTGCAGACCACATATCAATAGCCTTGATTTTCATCTCTTGACATAGTTCCAAACACGCTTCTGAATATATTCTAGATACTTCATTTGTCCTTGGTATTAGCCCAAATTCGTCACTAGTTTCATTCCAATAATTTGTTAATATAAAAATTAGGAATTAAGTATATCAAAGTTCTAGATTTATTTATTTCTAAAACAACTTTAAATAAATTATAAGGTGCGTTTGATCTGTTATAAAAATAAAAGACTGAATATTGTGATAACATAAGTTAAATTGTGTTTGATTTTAAAAAAAAATTCTTGAGACCGATAGACTAAGGAGCAAATGACTAGTCAAAAACTATAACTAATTTATCCTTCATTAAACCACGGTATAATTTTTTGTGCAAAGTACAAATTGTCTGAAATTAAATATTAAAAAAAACAAATAATTATCCATCAAATTATGTATAAATTTATTCAATATCTTAATAGTAAATTATCCATATCATATTGTTAAGTCCGACACTTACTATCAACTTTATAAATCACTTGTAGTTATTACCTGTGTTGCTTGAGTAGTTCCTCGTTGATGGGAGGATTACTAAGAAATATAATCCGAGTCTTTTCTGAGAGACTCTGTCAATCATTAGGAATTATGTCAAACTTAACATTCATAAATATGAGATGAAATTTGAATTTTTAAATAAGAATTTCATGAAGATTTTATAAAAAAATAAATTAAAAAATCATGAAGTGTGGAGCAATTCTTAAAATAATGGGGACCAATTTTTAAATTGATTTTGAAATTTCATCTTTTACCTTTATATAGATAGCAATTTTCCTCATATTTTCTATGTATTCCCCTAATGGTACATGAGGACCAAGGCCACTTGGATGTGGAGGAATACAATCATTACCACCGAAGTACACAATTACCAACGATGGCTGCTCAATGGCATTCTGTAATTAAAAATGAGGAGTATATATCAAAGGTGAATAATATTTATCAACAAAATCAAAATAATCACATTGTGCACAAATAAATGTAAATATTTGAAAATTATAAAGCTTTATATATTCTTCCTAATATGTCAATGTATATATTCTTCCTAAGTGTGAACACAACACGACACCCTATTTGAATCTCATCAGTATGATAGTTATTATAATTATATGTATGATGTATGATATGATATATTATCAATCTGTATGATCATGATATGATGAGTTCGTTTCATCATAAGGTTGATTATGTATATTATCAATGTATATAATATGATGAGTCCGTTTCATCACAAGATTGTGTAATGTGAGATTTTAGTTTAATGCAATTGGATTAGGTGACATATAAATGTTAGTTAAAGAGAGTATACCACATGAGTTATTCTCATATTTTAAGGTGCTCACACTAGTGAATTTCAAATTCATATTAGAATGGTTAAAGTAACGTATTAGAGTGGTTAAAAGTACTATATTAGAATGGTTAGAGTATCATATTAAACTGGTTATACTACCATATTAGAATGGTAAAATCACCGTATTAGATTGGTCTTAGTATCATATGAGAGTGATTTTTGTACCATATTTAAGAGTTTATTTCTAGAAATCGTGCAGTAGGACTCCGTTATAGTTGTAGTTGAGCTGTTTTATACTGGGAACGTCGTGGTGATAGTCTGTTTGTACAATTTTTGACAGTGCCTGGAATCATCTTAAAGAGAGCAACCTAGTCCATTACTCAAGCTCTTCAGTGGCTGAATATTATTTAAACGTTTTTTTTTTAAATCCGGTAACAACAATTTTAAGACGTTTCATGTGTGCCATGACTACCGATGAAATTAATGGCACAAAAGTTATGATGTTGCTGATTGTGACAAACCATTTGGGTTTGAAGAGAATCACTTTAAACATTAACAACAAAAAAAATAATTTATAATAACAAAAGAGTTGCTAATATTTTCAAGAAAGATATTCTAGTTGTACATGAAATAGATGAACAAGCTGAAAAGGATAAAAACGCTAAAGAATATTCCTTTGAAAGTCTGATTATTACATGTCTTCGCATTGAAGAAGAAGTTAGAAAACTAGCTAGAACAGAAAAACGAAGTGCGTGTTGTGTTGAACAACACTAAAAACAAATTTACAGGCAATGTTCTGAAGCCAACTGACAAATCATTCAAAAATCAGAAACACACTATGATTTTTTTTTGAAAGGACGAAACACACTATGAATAAAAACTCTAAATGTGAATTTAATGGTACCTTGGATAGAAATTGGAAATATTATTTCATCACTTTTGTTGATGATGATGTTTTTGACATGTTAATATTTTTCTTGTAACAGAAATTGAAAAATCTATTAGATAAGAAAATCTTGATACAGTCACAAAATATGATTCTCATATTTTTACCGAGCACAAAATTATTCATGTAACAATTACACCTTACTCTCGTGAAATGAACGGAAGTAAAGCATAAAACCTTTACCGAGCTAATTGTTGTGGTCATGCTTAATTTCGGGGTTGCAACTCATTAATGGGGAAAATTTTATCAATAATTTGTTTTGTGCTAAAGAGAGTGCCTAAATCCAAGAACACAATTTCTCCTTACCAAATTTTGAAGAAAAGATAACTTGTCTTATTTATAAAATGGGGGTTGTATGGTCTATGTTCAGATTTTAGATTTCAAGAGTTAAATGAGTTGTTCATGATACTAATCCGACCTAAAAGACCAGAAGATCATAGATTGAAATTGCAGAAAAATGCAAGAAATAAGAGGAAAGTGATAAGCAAGTTACAAATAGCTTGGGATACCATATTGAGAGAATCAGAGAGAAGATTCATTATTTATTGAATGATTTTGAATTAACTCAAAGTACAAGATGAGTATTTATACTAATCTAAGTATACTCAGTAATTAGTCAAAAAAACAAGCGTACTCGGTAATTTGTTCACCAAGTTATCAATTCAACAACTTGTAACTAACTAACTAGATGATTGTTCCAATTTTACAAAGTGTTGATATAACAATATTTGATAGAAGTGAGTTGTGTGGATTTTCATGTCACGAGTCGATAAACAAAGCCCCGTATGAAAAAGGACCACCGCCGCACAAGAACTCACTGTAGCGATTCAAGATTCTCACCCCACCGCCGCACAAGAACTCACTGTAGCGATTCAAGATTCTCACCCCACCGCCGCACAAGAACCTCAATTTCAACAACCTCAGAACTCTTAACTTCGAGTTCCGTTTGACTCAATAGCCCCACCGCCGCACAAGGCTGAACAGATGCATCCTGTACAATAAAACAAAAGATGAACCGTCGCCGCCGCTGCTGCAATCTGTAACCCCCACCGTCTGTTTCAGTTTTCTTCTCACACTGCCGTCAGTTATCTAGTTCATTGCCTGTCGCCGATTACTTTATTCACCCCCGCCGCTGCCGTCGCTGTGGAATAATTCCCTATTTCCGCTGGTGTCATCGTGTTCTCCCCTAGGGTATATGCTTCTCTCCCTTGTGGGTGCTTTGATTTTCAATCGTTTAGGTTAGGCCTAATCTGATTGCTTTGATTTTCAATCGTTTAGGTTAGGCCTAATCTGATTGCTTGTGTTACTGCTTACTGGTTGTTATGACTCTCCTTAATGCTTAGAGTTGAGGCTGATTTATTCATCCTTGTTGCACTGATCGAATTTCACTATTTATGCCTGAGCCTTTGATTGTTTCCATCTACACTATTATGTGTTTTTCTCTCTAAGCATGGCTGATGTGTATGATTAATTTCCCTCTGATACTAAAAATAAGGCTAAATGAGTGTCATTAGTTGGAATTGCCGGGGATTGGGTAACCCGAGTGCAGTTCTTCATTTGAAATACCTCATCCGTAGATATAAACCGGATGTAATGATATTGTATGAGACTTTGGTCAACTCAAATAAAACAACTGATTTGCGTTATGAGTTGAGTTTTGATTCTTGTCTTGCTGTTGATCGTGAAGGAAGAGGAGGGGGAGTGGCTGTTTTTTGGAATAATCATGTAAATTGTAATATCACCAATTATTCTTCCAATCATGTTGATATTGAGGTGGCTGATTCAGGTAAGGGGAATTGGAGATTAACAGGTTTTTATGGTTATCCGGAAGGTAGTCGTAGAAGAGACTCTTGGAATTTACTCCGACAACTTTCTCAACGATCTAATTTACCTTGGTGTGTCATTGGTGACTTCAATGATATATTGTCTTCAGATGAAAAGAAAGGTAGAGCTGACAGAGCAAATTGGTTGATAAATGGTTTTAGAGAAGCGGTGGGAGATGCTGGTTTATTTGATCTGTTTATGCATGGTTATCAATTCACTTGGTTTAAAAGCTTGGGAACAAATCGTGCGGTTGAAGAAAAATTGGACAGAGCTTTAGCAAATGATTCATGGAGTCAAAATTTTCCTAATGCTAGATTGGAGTGCTTGACAGCTACCTCATCTGACCATTATCCATTGTGGCTTGTCTGTGAGCCGATTCAGCCCACTTCTTATGCACCGAGACATTTTAAATTTGAGATGGCTTGGATGGAAGATCCAGAATTTGCTAACTTTGTTCGCAACAGGTGGAGCACATACAACGCAAATGATATTACACATAAGCTCGATGCTTGCGCATCAGACTTGTCAAACTGGAGCAAGGATCATTTCCATAATTTGCGTAAGCAAATTGACACCTATCACAAGAAACTGGAGCAGACTCGTGGTCATGTAGATGAGACCAATATCAATTACTTCAATGCTTTAAAAAAAAGATTAAATGTTTTACTTTCTCAGGAGGATCGTTTTTGGAAACAAAGAGCCAAAACTTTCTGGTACAAGGATGGAGATTTAAATACCAAATTTTTCCATGCTGCTGCTTCTACAAGAAAGAAGGTGAATCGAATTGAAGTCTTGACCGATAACAACAATGTTGAGTGCCGATCTCAGGAAGGCATGGTTGCTATTGCTAGAGAGTATTTTTTAAATCTGTTTCAGAAGCAAAACAGTGCACGTGATGAAGTTCTTAATGCTATCACACCTTCGATAACAGTTGAGGACAACAACCAACTTTCAGCGCCTTTCATGTTTGAAGAGTTTCGTGAAGCAATTTTTTCCATGGAAGCCGACAAGTGTCCAGGTCCGGACGGTTTCAATCCGGGTTTTTATCAACAGTTTTGGGATATTTGTGGTCAAGAAGTCTTTAGTGCTGGTTGTTCTTGGCTTAATTCCGGTGTTTTTCCTCCTAGCTTGAATTCTACTAACATCGCTTTAATTCCTAAAGGTGATGTTCAAACCACTATGAAGGATTGGAGACCAATTGCTTTGTGTAACGTTCTCTATAAAGTGGTAGCTAAGGTTCTTGCTAACAGATTAAAAGGTGTGCTTAATAAATGTATTTCTGATAATCAATCTGCTTTTGTTCCTGGAAGATCAATTCTCGATAATGCTATGGCTGCAATTGAATTAGTGCATTATATGAAAGCAAAGACTAGAGGCAAGCAAGGAGATGTTGCTCTGAAACTTGATATTAGTAAAGCATATGACAGAATAGATTGGGATTATCTCAAAGATGTTATGAAAACTATGGTTTCTCTCATAATTGGATATCTTGGATTATGCTTTGTGTTGAGACAGTTGATTACTCAGTGATCCTCAATGGCAACACAGTTGGACCTATCATCCCGGGCAGAGGCTTACGGCAAGGGGACCCTCTGTCCCCCTATCTATTTATTATTTGTGCCGAAGGTTTGTCGGCACTTATTAGAAAAGCAGAATGCCAAGGTGATATCCACGGGGTTAAAATTTGCAGAAATGCCCCCATTATTTCACATCTTCTTTTTGCAGATGATTGTTTCCTTTTCTTTCGAGCTTCTGACAGTGAAGCTGTAATCATGAAGAATATTCTCTCTACTTACGAAGCTGCATCAGGCCAAACAATTAACCTGCAAAAATCTGAAATTTATTGTAGCAGGAATGTCTCTCCGGCCATTCAAAACTCTGTCTCTAATATTCTAGGGGTGCAGCAGGTTCTTGGTACTGGAAAATACCTCGGATTGCCTTCTATGGTTGGGAGAAGTAGAAAAGCAACTTTCAGGTTTATTAAAGATCGAATTTGGAAAAAAATAAATTCTTGGAGCAGCAGATGTCTCTCTCAAGCAGGACGAGAAATTATGATTAAATCGGTTCTTCAATCTATACCTTCATACATCATGAGTATTTTTTTGATTCCGTCCTCTCTTTGCGACGAAATTGAAAAGATGATGAATTCATTTTGGTGGGGTCATAACAAAGAACAGTCTAAAGGAATCCATTGGCTCTCTTGGGAGAGGTTAGCTATGCACAAAAATGCGGGTGGCTTGGGTTTTAAAAGTATTCAAGCTTTTAATTATGCGATGCTTGGTAAGCAGGCCTGGAAGTTACAAGCTAATCCGGGTAATTTAATCACTAGATTATTCAAAGCTAAATATTTTCCTAGAAGCGATTTCCTTGGCTCAAGCATTGGGCACAACCCAAGTTACGTGTGGCGAAGCATTTGGAGTGCAAAATTTATTGTTCGTGGTGGCTATAAAGTGGAGTATTGGAACGGGTTATGATATACCGGTTTGGGATAATAGATGGGTGTCTGATGGTTCAGTTTTTACAAGACCCTTGCAACTGGATCCAATGTTAAGCTATTTGAATGTATCTGACTTGTTAATGGCAAATGCAAAAAAGTGGAATATGCCTCTTATTTGCTCTATTTTTGATAACAGTAGTGCAACAAAAATTTCGCAAACTCCTTTATTAGAGTCGGTTGTTGAAGATAAATTGATTTGGAGACTTGAGAAAAATGGACACTACTCTGTTAAGAGTGCATATCGTTACTGCATCAATGAAGCAATTGACACAACTGGTTTGCAAATCCCGAGTCAATGGAATAAAATTTGGAGAGCTGAAGTTCCGCCAAAAATTAAGAATTTTATTTGGCGATTATGTCGAAATTGTATTCCGACTCGTGCTCGCCTTATTCAAAAAGGCGTTAACTGTCCTGATATTTGTGCTCTCTGTGAAAATGAACAGGAAAATAATTTACACATATTCCTCTTGTGTAACAATGCAAAGGAAATTTGGAAAAGTGTTGGATGGTGGAATACATTGCAAACTCACTTGCAGCATAATAATATTGCAGACATTATCTTCTCTGTGTTACAGGTTTTCAATTCAGATCAAGTGTCACTTTTCATGGTTTTGTTATGGAGTATTTGGCAACAAAGAAATGACAAGGTTTGGAGAGACAAGGTTGAACCGTTTCAACATGTACGTGCACGTGCTATCAACTTGCTTACAGATTGGAAAGGTGCGCAGAATCACAAGAGCTTGCACTCCCAGCAACGACAACATATTAATGCAACTTGTTGGTCAAAACCTCCAACTGGTCGGTACAAATGCAATATAGATGCATCATTCTCCAAACAGCAGAACAAAGTTGGAATAGGTATGTGCATCCGAGATGATCAAGGAAGATTTGTTTTGGCCAAAACAGAATGGCTATCGCCCATTACTGATGTCGATATAGGAGAAGCTCTTGGCTTACTCAGTGCTCTCAATTGGGTCCATGACTTGCAGCTGGAAAATGTTGATTTTGAACTTGATTCAAGAAATGTTGTCACTAGTTTCCATAGTAAGCATCCTAACACGTCTGAGCTCGGAGATATTATTAAGGATTGCGTACGTGTCTATAACACTTATTTTAGAAACTCTCGTATCGAGTTTATTAGGAGACAAGCCAATGAGGTTGCTCATGCCTTAGCAAGGGTGACCACATCTCTAGCTAGTTTCCACCTCTTTATTGATGTACCCATATGTATTTGTAACATAGTTAATAATGAAATGCTATAAGTCTTTTTCCTTCAAAAAAAAAAAAAAAACTTGTAACTAACTATTAACCATCTTCACTAAAACGGTAATTAATATCTCTTTGTAACTCCAAATTTAGTGGGGTTTGATTCTGTGGAAATATAACTCGATTATGGTCATTTCGGTATCCGTTTGGTGAATTATTGATCCAAATTGAGTTGTGTGCGAAGCTTTGAAGTTATGACTCGAAAGCAGATTTTGTGCAGAATTTTGGGGACATACCTTCACTAAAACGGTAATTAATCTAATTTTGTAACTCTAAATTTAGTAGGTTTTGATTCTGTGGAAAGATAACTCGATTACGGTCATTTCGATATCCTTTTGGTGAATTATTGATCCAAATTGAGTTGTGTGCGAAGCTTTGAAGTTGTGACTCGAAAGCAAAATTTTAGGGGGGGCAAAATCCAAAAATTATAAAACAGAGGGTTAAAAGTCCGCGTTTTAAAATAGGAGGGGTAAAATTCCGATTTAATCAAAATAAGGGGGACAAAACTGCATTTAAGCCAAAAGAAAAAAACACTCAAAGGGATTCTCATTACCTTTGGAAATATTTTATCCACACATTGCAGAGCACGGCTTGAGTTCCATCCAGCGTATCCCCGCAAAATTATATCTGCCTACATCAAATCAATATAGGGCATATGATAACAAGAAAAACCCTAACAATAATAATAATTATTTCCTACGACCTTACTTGAACAGGACCTGTTCTATAGGGTTGTACTACTGTGTCCTTGATTTCTAAGGAGACAGAAACAAAAAATAATAATTATTTCTTTTTGAAGAGGCTAAAATAATTATATACATAAAAGAGGGATATATTAATATATTTCGTCAATAATAATAATAATAATAATAATAATAATAATAATAATAATAATAATAATAATAATAATAATAATAATAATAATAATAATAATAATAATAATAATAATAATAATAATAATAATAATAATAATAATAATAATAATAATAATAATAATATAAGATGTTTTCTTGTCCCAAAATATCAACAAAAATGGATTTGACTAATTTTTGCTTATAAGTTTTTTAAGGTACTTTATGAGAAAATAGTTGATAATTAAAGATACAATTTTTTGTTAGTGAAAATTTATAAATTAACATAAAAGTTAATTTATTTGCATAAGCTATTTTTGTAAGCTAAAAAATATGTCAAATCCGGCCATAAAACAATAATAAATTTTGCAAATGACAAAATAAATAAGAAATTTAACTTTTCGGTGGAAAGGGATCTCGGTAATCTGGATTTCGACTACACACGAGGCAAAGTAAAGTCTGGCTTAAAATTGTTTCTACAGGAAATCAAACTCGGGCTCACCCAAACAATTCATCTTAATGGGAGCTCATTAATCACTTAAACTCTATGTCTTAGTTATATAAAATCTTATTTTACATAACATATTTAGAAGTAATTAAAAAATATGTACATGGTGAATTAATACAAGAAATTTATATGTCTAATACTATATTGAGTACTCAATCTTTCAAACTTGGATTCGCGCTAATTAAAATCATGCATTCACATTGTTACCATATCAGTGATCGTTAGAATAAAATTCGACGGTCACCGACATAATATGGTTTTAAGAGTAAGAAAGTGTGTACCTTACGAGCATACAAGTGAGAAAGAGTAGCTCCCCAACCTTCATAATAACTGTGTTGAACAATGGAAGAACCAAACAATACAAATTGAGGCCTCATTGCGTTTTTGCCCTAACACACTGAGCTGTGATAAAGGGGATACTTAATGACTTATACACATCTAATCTAATTACTAATTTATTTGCATATGAATGTCAACTTGATGGAGGAGGAGTGCGGATCGTAGTTTCTGGATTCTCTTGCAAAATCTTATAAATTAATCTCAAATATCTATTACATTTATCTCAATAATCACAATCCACATATGCATGTAACATGGCGACATTAATTGATACAGCTAGCTAAGGAAGCAACAAATGGCAACTCATCAAATTTAAACATTTATTAATTGTTTATGAATTTAGTTTTCTCAGTACTGGATTTGGATTCTCTACGTTTAAAAATCTTTTAAATTCATCAACATTCACTTGTATTTAATATAAAAATGTTAAGAGAGAGAATGAAGAGAGACAGTACGGTAGGTGGTAATTAATGATAAAATTAACCTTAAAAATAAACTAAATATAGGTAAATGTAGAGAATCCAAATCGACAAATCCCTCATTATTCTTCTATAACTGCAATTTTTTATTTATTTTTTTTACAAACTCCTACTACTAGAATTAAATACGTAAGACTGATCCAATTTTCAAGATTCTCAAGATGGTTGATGATATAGATAATTACACCAGACATCCTCTGAATACCCGTCGATGCGACACTATTTTCATTGGATGGAAAAGACCTCGGGATGGGTGGATTAAGCTTAACTGTGACGGAGCTTTCAAGAATTCTTTGGGTCTAGCTGGTTGTGGTGGACTCTTTCGGAATTCTGATGGCAGATGGATTAAAGGATATGCGCGAAAAATTGGAACTTGTGACGCTATGTGCGCTGAAATGTGGGGAATGTACTTGGGAATGAAGCTTGCTTGGAGTCAGGGTTTCCATCATCTAGAAGTAGAAAGCGACTCAAAATCTCTAGTAGACATGATCACAAGGAAAGTTAAAATTAATGGCAATCCTCCAACCTTGGTGCGTCGTATACAAGAGCTTTTAAAGTTGAATTGGCAGGTGCATTTCAATCATACCTGGCGGGAGGGAAATAAAAGTGCTGATTGGCTGGCTAATTTTAGTTTCTCCTTAGACTCTTTTAATATTCATGTTATGGAGAATCCTCCCAGTGAGGTTTCAAGACTCCTTTTTGATGATTTTTTCGGGGCTTGCATGCCTAGAAATATTCGTTCGACTCTGTAGATCTTTTCGTTTTGGGCTTTAGCCCTCTTTTTTCTACCAAAAAAAAAAAAAAATACGTAAGAAATTGTCTGGGTAGTAAAGTAGAGAGTATTTTTTTATGGATGGTGTAATGTTTAATTATGTCTTGTATTCGTTGCCGGTTTATTTTTTTCCTTCAAAGTTCCTGCAGATATACTTTTTTTTCCATTGAGTCCTTATTTAAATTTTGACTTAAATGCAATTTTACCCCCTCTATTTTGAATAAATCGAAATTTTATCCCTATTTTAAAATCCGGAATTTTACCCCCGTATTTTAATTTTTTTTTTTGGATTTTGCCCCCAAAAATTCTGCACAAAATATGCTTCTGAGCCTCAACTTCAAACCTTCGCACATAACTCAATTTTGATCAATAATTCACCAAACTGGTACCTAAATGACCGTAATTGAGTTAGATTTCGATAGAATTATGTCCCACTAAATTTGGAGTTACACAGAGAGAATATTTATTGATTTAGTGCAGACCTGTTCAATTACTAATTCTGCAAAAATTTGCTTCTAATCATCAAATTCAACATCGTCTACCGAACGCATCGTAACTCCAAATTAGATGAAATTAAAAGGGCAACAAGGATAATTTCGTTAGCTTTTCGGACATGTAAATACTATTCAAAACGGAGCTACAGGGTGAGAGACATGACGAAAATACCAGTGGTAGGTCCATACAAAATTAATTTGGACATACCTTCACTAAAATGGAAATTAATCTCTCTGTAACTTCAAATTTAGTGGGGTTTGATTCCGTGGAAAACTAACTTGATTACGGTTATTTAGGTACCATTTTGGTGAATTATTGATCTAAATTGAGTTATGTGCAAAGCTTTAAAGTTGAGGCTCAAAAGCAAATTTTGTGCATAATTTGGGGAGGAGGGGGGGGGCAAAATCCAAAAAATTATAAAATAGGGGGGTAAAATTCAGGATTTTAAAATAGGGGGTAAAATTCCGGATTTTAAAATAGAGGGGGTAAAATTCCAATTTATTCAAAATAGGGGGGGGGTTAAAACTGCATTTAAGCCTTAAATCTTTTTTGTGGGGTTGAAGTGAGGAATCTAGAAAAATTAATTCGATAAAGTGGGATAAGGTGTATTATGACAGGGAGAATGGAGGGGAGATCTACATTGAGGCTAGCCGATGTTTTGGTGTACGGGTGGGTATGAGGAAAACATGCATGTGTGGATTTGACGTGAGTTTCCCTACTTGTGGGATTGACGACTATGGATTTAACTATAGGACAAGCGCTCAAAGCTACTTCAAGCAAAGTGGCCAAACATGAGAGAGCGTGTTATGACAATCAACATGTGTTTATACCATTTGCAATTGACACGTTTGGTTTCCTAGCATCAGATGCTATGAATATTTTGAAAAGAGTTCAAAGAGTCATGCATAGCGATGTGGTGTCTCCTAGGTCTCTAGATGTAGTATTTAAGCGGATTGATTTTGTCATCCAAAAAATGGTTAGCGGCGCAGCTTATTCCCCATTTACCCTCCATTCAAATGTAATTATCCCATATATATATATATATATATATATATATATATATATATATATATATATACACACACACCTAGCTTTTAATCACTATTAAATATGAAAATGTATAATTAAATATTTTTTATACAAAATTACTTACTTATGTTTCTTAATTAATACTCTTAAGACAATAATTGGTATTTTTATTAATTTTATAATTTATTTAATCGAATAAATTAACTATGTGAAGACAACAATACCTTATAATAAGCGAGGTCATATGACATAAATATATAAATTTTTACAAAAGTATAATAGACAAGTGGAGTCGGTTGACTCTGTTGCCCCCCTTCAATCGGTCCCTAAATGGAGAATTGAGAGTTCGAGAAATTTTTTTTTTTTTGTTTTCACCCTCTGGTTCCTAGGGGAAGGGGGTCCTAGTAGTCCAGAGTTCGGGACGAGTTCTGGCATCAAGTGGTTCCAGTCCCCTCCCAAATGCAGTTGCGGGGGATCGAACCGTGGTTCTCCCTACCAAGTTCAGCACCAATCACCACTAAACCAACTAACATCTGCTAGAATTTAATTTATTATTATTAGGGATTAGGGATGAATTGGGAGGTTAAAAATTGTGTCATTTAAGTTGTTTCAAAATATATTCTCTCTTTATTTTGGGTATCATGTACTTTGAGTCTATCTTTTGTTGTTTTCCTCAATTAAAAATACACACAAACCAGATTCAAATTTTACTACTCACATGAGAAATCATGATCATATTACCAAGTCTATAAACTATGGAAAAACTACTCTAAATCTAAGAAAAACAATAAAAAAAAACTACTACAAGATAAAAAGATTTTCATTGATTAAGCTCCAATGTCTCAAAAACTACATATATTAATGGATAATAATATCCTAAATCGGTTTAAGACTATAAAACTCAATCTAAACAACTTAAATATAATAAATGCTCAAATATCAATATAAATTCTACTTCTAAATTATTAAATTAACTACTACATAATTAATCTCCTTCCAGAACATGCATGATTCAAGACTACCATATAACAGCATTTTATTCTGTTAGTCCCACACTACATTTTCAGGAAAAGGTATGTTGGAGACATTAAAAGTTGAGATTCCATCAGGAAGAACTGGATCATATGGTGAATCTTCTCCAAATTCAACTGGCATTAGTTTCCAGTATAAACTTGGTTCCCATTCTGCTTCTTTGATGACTTTCAATATCTCTTTTGTCAATATTTCACTCCCCTCACTTGATAGATGAACTCCATCACTAAAATATAACCAAACCACATAATCACATTAATTAATGAAATGCATATTTAAACCATTTTAATTGAAGAACATACTTACATGAAGCAAACGTTTCTCCAGTTTTCTTTTTTTTGAATTGCAGACCACACATCAATAGCCTCGATTTTCATCTCGCGACACAATTCCAAACACGCTTTTGAATATATTCCACATATTTCATTTGTCCTTAACGGTTTCCCAAATTCATCACTGGATTCATTTCAACAATTTGTTAATGGAAATATTAGGAAATTCAAATATCAAAGGTTTTTATCATATACTTTGCAATATAATATATGTAATTATTACATGTTATACTTGAGTTGTGCTTCATCGATGGGAGGATTACTGAGAAATATAATCCGAGTCTTCTCTGATAGGCTCTGTCAATCATTAGAACTTATGTCAAACTTACATTTAAGAGTGAATTAATAATATTAGTACTACTCTAACTCTAATCATATATTTTAACCATAAAAATCATCCAAATCAATGTGTGACAAGAGAATGAGATTCATTTACCCTTATATGGATAGCAATTTTTCTCATATTTTCTATGTATTCCTCCAATGGTACATGAGGACCAAGGCCACTTGGATTTGGACGAATACAATCATTACCACCAAAATATACAATCACCAATGATGGTTGCTCAATTGCATCCTGTGTGAAGAACTCAAATCCAAAATTACTACAAAATGACTAACATGAGAAAAAAAAATTGAAAAGAACTTAAATCCAAAAATTTCAATACCTTTGGAAAAACTTTATCCAAAATTTGTAGAGCACGTCTTGAATTCCAAGAAGCGTATCCTCGCAAAACTATATCAGCCTACAACAAATAAAAATCTATGACCAATTGACCATGGTCTATTTGTATGTACTTATCAAACAAAAGAAGCTTTATAAGCTCTTCAATCATTAATTTTTTTAACTAAATTATTAATAATTATTTTTAATGTGTATGAATAACAATTATTTAATGTGTAATAATTATTCAAAATGTGTTAAACTGGTTTCAAAATTTCAAAAATAGATAATTAAAATTGTTAAATTAAGGGATGTGGTGGGTAGTTCAACTGATTTGAGCTAAGAGTTAAATGTGTTAAAGTGTAAAAAGACTCGATTTTAATAAATAATAGTTGTTTTTCAATAAAAAAATTCCAACTTTTATTTTTTTTTAGCATGTGCAATTGCACATGTTAGACAAACTCTTTCTTAAAATTTGTTTCAGAAAATTTTTGAGAAAAATTTCTCAAGATTTTTTAAGTTTTTTTGCAAAAAAATCTACAAATACTTCTTTTTCAAAAGAGAAATGAAAATGTAGTTTTATACTCCCTCCGGTCCTTTTTATAAGGAACACTTAGGGCAAAAAATTTGGTCCTTTTTATAAGAAACTTTGACCAATTTTCAAATGTTTTAAATGTTCAATTTCACTTATGCCCTTATTTATTATGAGAGAGAATTTAAAAATAAGTAAGTTAGTTGAATAAAGAGTAATTAAATAAGGGTATACATGGAATAAATTTAAATTTATAAGAGTATTAAATGAAAATAACTATGTTAAATGTGCTTTATTGGTCTGTGTGATTTTTTCAAAGTGTTCCTTATAAAAAGGACCGGAGGGAGTATATATAAAATGAAAATGTAGTTGATGCTGATACCCCTTATCTAATCCCCGTAAATAATTATAGTTACAATGGAGCTCATAATTAAGAGACAAAAGTTCACATTTAATGTATTTAGTACGTATGAGTTCAAAATTTAAAGCTTTATTAAATGAAATTTTTTAGGGATTTAGATTCTCTATCTATCTAAATTCATCTATATTAAAAAAAAATTAATTAAAAAAGAGAAAATATTACATATCTAAATGTACTAACCTTGCGAGAGTACAAATGAGAAAGAGTAGCTCCCCAACCTTCATAATAACTATGTTGAACAATTGAAGAACCAAACAATACAAATATAGGCCTCGTTGTCATTTGTTCCTAACACAATAATGTATCAAAGGAGATAAAAGTAGTTAATTAACGTTTTTATTTCTAATAAGGAATGAACCTACTTTTCTCTTATAGTAGCCAAGATGGATTGGATAACTGGATAAGTACCATGCATTACCATAAACGTAGAATATCCATTTTGTCCATGTGAGGAAAAAAAAAGTCATACATTGTTTTTATTCAACCACCTACAACTTCTCCGCGTGTTCATATCTACCCATATTTTGATTTTAGTTATTATTATGACTAAATCACCTAAAAAAAAATATTCAAAAGAAATATACTATATATAAAATTAACATTTTGAAATAATCAATTAAAAGCAAACTTAATTTGAACCGTTACGGGGACTTAATTTAGTTGGTAGATATATTAAATTATTTGTAACAAAAAAAAAAGATATATTAAATTATATATGTAAGAGTCGTAGTTCAAATTCCGGACAATCGACTTTAAATTGTCCATAAATGCTTATATCTTAGGTCAAATCGTTGATTAGTACTAAAATTTGACATGATTATTTTGTTGATATATTTATTAAAATTCAAATAGAGTAAATATCCAAGAATTTTAAAATAGAGTAAATATTTTAATTTAGTCCTTCACAACTATTTTTGTGTAAATTTTATCATAGAATCATTAGTTGACTTGAATCATAGCCACCCCACTACTATTATTTTTTTCCATCTTGTTCTTTTTATATGTTTATCTCAATCCCTAGAATCACAATGATACAATGAGTATGCTTTAATATATCATGACATAACATCTCTAGTGCTTAAAAGAAAATGTATCTCTAGAAGTATATTCCAAATAACATAGAAGTGCTAGCAACACACTCTTTAACAAACACACTCTAACACACTCATGTGAATTTTAATCAATAAAAAAGAGTGTGTTAGAGTGTGTTTGTTAAAGAGTGTGTTGCTAGCACTCCTCTTATGGTAAAATATATCTAGAAGTATATTCCAAATCCAAATAACATAGAAGTGAGATCTCTTCTTTCTAGTGTTTATTCATCTTTTCCTTTTCATGCGAATATTAACACGTAACGTAACTCCATAACTTTATTTAATTCAACATTTATCTTTTTACCATCAGGTCAAACTTGTAAAATAAAATAAAACAATTAACAATTTAAGAATTACAATGAAAATTTGTCAAAAAAAAAAAAGATTTCCAATGAAGTTATATCAAAAATAAAAAAGAGATGATCCAAATCATAGAACATTCAATAAAGACATAAAACCCAAAAATAGTGAAATATTTTAAGCAATTTAATAAATCAAATATAGTCATAGAAGTGATAAAAAAAGAACTAAGAAAACCAATTTTCTTTAGTCAAAGTTTTAAATTCGTGTTATTTATGTTTGTTGTAAATGATTCAATGAATTGGAACATGTCTTTTGTTCACAAATATGCACATCAATCACATTCAAAGTTGTTTTTTCGTCTGGGCCAAGTGGATCATAGAGTGAATTAATCTTCTCCAAATTCATTTTCGGTGACTTCCGATGCAAACAAGGTTCCAAATCTATTGGTTTGACTAGTAATCCAAGCTCTGAAGCGTTTCAAACTCTGAAGCAACACAACCTCTGAATCTTGCAACCTCTGAAGACTGATATAAGTTCTAAAGCATATGAAGCTCTGTTTTAGTTCTGATGCGCGTTTCTGCTTTCTTAGCTTTTAGAGGCAGTTAGTTAGTTAGTTTTTGTACAGTTATAATTCAGTTACTTTTGTTTGTCCTAGGTAGCTAGATAGTTATAATTCAGTTACTTTTGTTTGTCCTAGGTAGCTAGACTATTCCATCATTATTTTGTCCAGAAGTCCTATTTAAATAGTTTGGCTGGTGAACTACGTACCATTGAAGGAATTTTAAAAAGAGGTCTTCTGTTCAATCTCAAAAACTAACGTATATAATTCCACCAACACTGGCTTACACTATACTCCTATATGTCCTATTTTGCAGGGCCAACTAAGTTCGACAACAATGCTGATTTAGAGGTATATATATATTTGAGTTACTTTGATTTTATCATATCACATTATTTGTAGGTATGAGTATGCAGTTTTATGCTATTAACTTGAATGTTGTAAATTTGTTCGTAGGTTCATCATTTTTCAGATTCATCATAAATATGATGTGCTCTACCAATTTGAATGAACGAATATTTTTTATTTTAGTAAAAAAAAAAACTGCCAACTACATTTGTAATTTTAGCCAAAGAATTAAAATTAAACCATGGATGTTAAACTTACATAACAATATGGTGAATTTAAATTACAATCAAATTTCACTACTCAAATGGTGAAAAACCATATGCATGATCAATAGTTCTCTTTGTATTACCTAGGGATTTTAAGGCACATAATGAAGTCTAGTCCCACTCTACTCCTTGAGGAAAAGGTAAGTCAGAGTAATTAATAGTTCCCTTTCCATCTGGAGAAACAATATCATATGGTGAATCTTCTCCAAAATCAACTGCCATTGACTTCCAATATAGACTTGGTTCCCATTCTGCTTCTTTGAGAACTTTCAATATCTCTTTTCTCAATATTTCACTCCCCTCGGTTGATAGATGAATTCCATCCCTAAAATATAACCAAACCACCTAACTAAATCAATAAAATGCAAATTTAAATCATTTTATTTTAAGAGCATACATATGTGACCATTATACTTACATGAGACAAACATTTTTCCAATCATCTTTTTTCTGAATTGCAGACCACATATCAATAGCCTTGATTTTCATCTCGCGACATAGATCTAAACATGCTTCTGAATATATTCGAATTACTTCATTTGTCCTTGGTGGTAACCCAAATTTGTCACTAGTTTCATCATTCCAACAATTTGTTAATATAAAAATTAGGAATTAAAAATATCAAAGTTCTAGATATATTTATTTCTAAAATAGCTTTAAATAAATAGTAAGGTGTATTTGATATTCTAAAAAATAAGTGACTAAATATGATAACCTCGGCTAAAAAATAAGTGACTTTTTCCTATATAGTTTCGTTAGATTATGTAGTCATGATATAATGTACATGTATTCGAGTCATGCATCACTTGTATGTGATATCTATCAATTTTATGTGCTGTTTTGACTAGTAATCAAAATTGCAAACCAAATTTATCAAAAAAATTGCAAACCAAGTTATTACCTTTGGCGCTTGATTAGTTCCTCATTGATGGGAGGATTACTAAGAAATATAATCCGAGTCTTATGTGAGAGACTCTGTCAATCATTAGAAATTATGTCAAACTTAACATTCATAAATTATTATTTTTTTAACGGAAAATATATCATTAATAAAAATTAACATTCATAAATATGAGATGAAATTTGAGGCTTTTATAACATCATATATTAATAAATTAAATTTGCGAGTGATATTCACCGAATATTTCATCATATATTAATAAATTAAATTAATACATTTGAAGTTCAAAAATTGAAGTTACTCTTGCTAACACACATAAATGATAAAACATAAAAAGTTTCATTTCAAGACTTTTTTTTAGCTCCAAATATGTTGGCCCTAACTAGGCATATCAAATGTCCACACACAAACAATTTGAGTTGTACTTATAAGACTGCATTTTGTTGATTTTTTATTCATTAAATAGTTTAGAAGTTAGTATTTTATCTTTTTTAAATGAATAAGTGAGATTGTTAGAGTTCGAACTTCGGTCTCTTCATATTACATGAAATGTCCTTGTCAACTAATCTATGATCAGAGAGCCGGCATTTTGTAAATTTTATTGGGAGAAAAACAAAAAAATAATGCCATATTTGCATGGATTAACAACATATTTTAGCCTATATTATTAACCATTAATTAAACATAATTATTAACCATTCAAGTTAGTGTCATAATTTGAACTCAAAATAACAATACTAGCTAGTTACTCCTAACGTCCCACAAAATTTGTGGAAGTTGATCATTTCACATATATTAAAGAGAATTTGTAAATGAAGGAGAGTACCATTATATAGATAGCAATTTTCCTCATATTTTCTATGTATTCCCCCAATGGTACATGAGGACCAAGGCCACTTGGATGTGGAGGAATACAATCATTACCACCGAAGTACACAATTACCAACGATGGTTGCTCAATGGCATTCTGTATTAAAAATGACGAGTATATATCAAAGGTGAATAATATTTATCAACAAAATCAAAATAATGACAGTACTAGAAGTGAGTCTTTGTCAGCAAAATCAAAATACTCCTTTTAAAATTTATATAAGAAAAAAAAATTAATTTAGATTTATTAAATAACTAATCTATCTAGTTTATATTATAAATTAAATATATTAATTATTCAATAAATTTATAAATAAATTTTTTCTTAACATAAAAATTAGAATGGGTAGTCGCATAGTTCCCAACTAAAATTCGTAAAAAATTACAACAACTCCAGCAGAGGTAACTTGATTGTCCGCAAGTGTGTGTATCTAAAATTTATTACTGTTCACTATTGGAGATAAAGGTGAGTAATCAACCTGTCAATATGGTTCCATTATGAAGCAATGGAGCTTCAGCATAAATAGGAATAAAATAACAATATATTTGTTTGTTTTACTATTATTTTTTTTTTGTGATAGCATTGTTTTATCATGCATAAATAAAATATTATTAATGTGAGTTATAGTTGTATAGGGTCCAATATAAGTTCTTAAGAGTTGCGAGTTGTTACCATTGAAGTAAAAAAATGAATGAATTATTTCAAATTGATGTGGTAATATGGTCTCCACTCAATACCTTTGGAAAAATTTTATCCACGTTTTGGAGAGCACGTCTTGAATTCCAACTAGCGTATCCCCGCAAAATTATATCCGCCTACAAAAATTTCACCTTTTACATAAATACATTACTTTTTTTTCTACGGAACCAAACTTAATGTATTTTATTTATAATAATAACAGGAGCAATACAAGTAGGAATTGAATCAAAAGTATTACAAGAAACATGAGATAAAGCTGCTCGTGCAAGAGCATAAGCACTTCCGTTTGCTTGCTGCCTAGCAAAGACAACTGCATAGTCTTGATAAGAAGAGAACAACTTGTGATCAGAAAACCATATTATGATCTATTTGCTTTGGGATGGTTGACATATTCCATAACCTTTTTGCAATTCATCTCAATAATCACTTTGATATAACCCAAAGTTACATTACTTGAACAACTTTACATTTAACATATCCGTAATATCAATGATTTTTAATTTGTTAAAAATAATAATAATAAAAATCATGTTAATTTGTCAAGGCATTGATTAAAGAAACAAAAATAAAAACTAAAGTAAAAACATTACCAGGAAAAAAATATTTTCTAAAATTCCAAGACATTGAATGAATTATTTTAAAGATTATACAGTATTACTTTTTTTTGTGCCCTGAAACACGTGTTAGCATTTTCCTAGCCTTTAAAGATTATTTTAAAGGTTTACTTTCATATTTGATCCTTTACATTTATTTTAAATTTTAAATTTGTTATCTACGTTTAAAAACTTTTAAGTCGGTCCCTTATGTTAGTGGTGTTACTATAAGTTTGATATTTCCGTCAAATTTTGAGTTGATTTCTTTTAAAACTTCCACTTGACACCCTCGTAAGTTATCCCGTGTGCAACTCTCTTAGCCATTTGAACGATTTAAATGAAAATTGACAAAAAGAACTAATTAATTGTAACGTTGGTAACATAAGAGACGAACTTAAAACCTTCTAAACAAAAAATAAGGAACCAAAGATGTAATTAAGCCTTCAAATCATTCAATAAGTTAAAATAGACAAAAATTATACCACGAGTAGATCACTATCCACTAACTAGTAAAGTATAGAATTCATAAAAAAATATACAACCTTAAGCATTAGATTTGCTCCTGACAAATACATCTATTTGATCACAACAAATTTGACAAACAAGAATGAACGAAGTCAAACTAAAACAACAATGCAAGAACAATTACTGCAACCAAAAGAAAAACAAAGATAGGCATAATTAGATCTAAACTAAACAATCGACTAAAAAAATGTCATATCTATTTTAAGATGAAGAAATTTTATATCTATTTTTTGACGGTATGTATTAATGCTATTATCTTAAACAAAAGATTTTTTTTTGGCCTAGCTAAGACCCATAAAATGTTAGGAACGGCACTGACCGACACGATAACTAAATAAATATGGTTTTAAAAATGAAGAAAGAGTACCTTACGAGCGTACAAGTGAGAAAGAGTAGCTCCCCAACCTTCATAATAACTGTATTGAACAATTGAAGAACCAAACAACACAAATTGAGGCCTCATTGTCATTTGCTCTTGCTCCTAACACCCTGTGTGTGTTTATAAAAATACAAATTTATTAGTACAACAGCGCTTCATAATAACTGTATTGAACAATTTTGAATTTTTATAAAAATTTGTGGAGTTGATCTATTCAATAAGATCTTTGAATTCAATGGTTGGATTGAAGAAATATAATGCCGATATCGAGTTATTAAGCGGAGTAAGTCAATGGAGACTTACTTCTGGAGTCAACGGATCTCTCCTCGTAAAAGAAATATAAAAAGTAACATTTTGAAATAATTAATTAAAAGCAAACTTTGAACTGTTAATAAATTATAGATCAAGTGATCAACCGATAAATATCGATATTATTAGATTGAATGTCTTCAGCTGGGATTAAATCTATAACCTCACAATTGTGCGCAAATTTTAGCGGTGTTTGTCTGTTTATATATATATATATATATATATATATATATATGGGGGCTGCTAATTTAGACCCAGTTGGGTCTAAATTAGCAAGGTGCACCTTTTGAGTTGGACAAAAATACCCATTTTTTATTTTTTTGGAAGAATAGAGCAACAGGGGCATTTCTGTAATTTTACGCAACAGTACACGCACCCCCCACTTCTTTTTTCCCCCCCAGGACACGTGGCAGCGTGTTATTTGACAAAAGCCAAGCGCGTGCATCACACGCGCCGACAGGCGCGCGTGGGTGAAGGCCACACGCGGAGAGAGAAAGCTTTTAAAAAGGAAAGGCCACGTGTCACATTTTAATTGGCTGCGTTAATTTTTTTTCATTTTATACTTTAAACTCGATTATTTCGTCGTAAATTAATTTTTTATTTTTTAATTTTTATACCAAAATTCATAATTTTTTTTTCTCTACAAATAGAGACTTGGTTTGTTTGATTTGGACACCGAAAAAAAAACGCAATTTTTCACTACTTTAAACTCGATTATTTCGTCGTAAATTAATTTTTTATTTTTTATTTTTTATACCAAAATTCATAATTTTTTTTTCTCTACAAATAGAGACTTGGTTCGTTTGATTTGGACACAGAAAAAAAAACTCAATTTTTCACTACCTTAATCTCATCAAATAACTAATAATCAACTTACTGAAACCATTTTACCAGCAAAATGGTTTCAGTTTACAACTCTCTGAAACCATTCTACCAGATAAATGGTTTCAGAAGCAAACACAATTAATAAATTACTCACTGAAACCATTCTACCAGTAAAATGGTTTCAGAATACAACTATGTGCAACAATTCTACAAGGTAAATGGTTTCAGAAGCAAATAACTAATAATCTACTTACTGAAACCATTCTACCAGCAAAATGGTTTCAGATTACAACTCTCTGAAACCATTGTACCAGATAAATGGTTTCAGAAGCAAACACAATTAATAAATTACTCACTGAAACCATTCTACCAGTAAAATGGTTTCAGAATACAACTATGTGCAACCATTCTACAAGCTAAATGGTTTCAGAAGCAAATAACTAATAATCAACTTACTGAAACCATTCTACCAGCAAAATGGTTTCAGATTACAACTCTCTGAAACCATTGTACCAGATAAATGGTTTCAGAAGCAAACATTAGTTTTTAATTATCGTTTTATCTCATTTAAGGTAGTGAAAAATTGCGTTTTTTTTTCGGTGTCCAAATCGAACGAACCAAATCTCTATTTGTAGGAAAAAAAATTATGAATTTTGGTATAAAAAATAAAAAATAAAAAATTAATTTACGACGAAATAATCGAGTTTAAAGTAGTGAAAAATTGTGTTTTTTTTTCGGTGTCCAAATCAAACAAACCAAGTCTCTATTTGTAGAGAAAAAAAAATTATGAATTTTGGTATAAAAATTAAAAAATAAAAAATTAATTTACGACGAAATAATCGAGTTTAAAGCATAAAATGGAAAAAATCACGCAGACCCATTCATATGCTGACACGTGGCTGCCTTTTTCAAAAGTAAAATTTTCTCTCTCCAGCTTATAATCTAGTGTGGCGCAGACAAGATGGTAGGATGATCTGGGCTGTCTGATCAATCAGACAGCCTTAATGAGATCACATCTTGGCTGTCTGATGGAAATCAACGGTCTGTAACCATGGTCCTTCCGTACGCGCGCGACACTGGATCCACGTCTATTAATTTTTAAGAAGGTGGGGGCGCGTCAGTATTTTTTTTTTATGTAAAATTACAGAAATGCCCCTGTTGCTCTATTCTTTCAAAAATTAAAAGAATGGGTATTTTGGTCCAATTGAAAAGGTGCACCTTGCTAACTTAGACCTAACTAGGGTCTAAGTTAGAAAACCCCATATATATATATATATATATATATTAAAAATTAAAATATAGTAAATATATAAGAAATTTAAAATAGAATAAATATTAAATTTGGTTCCGAACAATTTTCTGATAGTCCAATTATGTTCCTGACAAAAAATAAAACTCTAGTAAAAAATTCAAATTAGTCATTGACATTTTTATATTGAGAATAAATTAATCTCTTTATTGTTAGGTTGGATGTCTTCGTCATGATAAAATTCAAAACTTCACACATGTGCGAAAATTTTAGTAGTGTTTGTTGGTTCGTCTAAAATCCAACTCTAAATCCAAAAATATTGTGAAAGTAGTACTAATTGAGCTATCCACCTCATTTCATTAATTTTTTATATACTCTAACCTCAATTTATTTGTAATTGTGCTTAGAAATATCACTGTGATGGAGAGGAAGTGGGGGATTTTTTTCCCAAAATATACCCCTCTCCCTCTCTTATTTCCCGTAATACCCTCCTCTCAATTTTTTTTCCCGTAATACACCTCTGACAGAAGACAAACTGGGTAGCACCATTTGAAATGGCGCCATTGCCCATGTGATAGCGCCATTCAGAATGGCTACATTAACTTCCCTATTGCTTTTTCTGTCTCCTCTGCACCTGCTGTCTCCTTGACTGCTTTTCTCACATGTAGCCATTTGAAATGGCGCCATTGACCAAGCATAGCACCATTCAGAATGGCGCCATCTCCCTTGTTGTTTTTTCCTGTCTGGTGCGCGTGTGAGGCTTGAATGCATGGGAGATTAAATTGGTTTGAATGCATGGGAGGGAGAGAAAGAAAATAGTTTTGTTTGAAATTTTTTAAAATTTTTTTTATTTGATTTTATTTATTTGATGAACAAATATTTGATGGAAAAAAATTTATTACAAGACTATTTTCTTTCTCTCCCTCTCATGCATTCAAACCAATTTAATCTCACATGCATGCAAGCCTCACACGCGCACCAGACAGGAAAAAACAACAAGGGAGATGGCGCCATTCTGAATGGTGCTATGCTTGGTCAATGGCGCAATTTCAAATGGCTACATGTGAGAAAAGCAGTCAAGGAGACAGCAGGTGCAGAGGAGACAGAAAAAGCAGCAGGGAAGTCAATGTAGTCATTCTGAATGGCGCTATCACATGGGCAATGACGTCATTTCAAATGGTGCTACCCAGTTTGTCTTCTGTCAGAGATGTATTACGGGAAAAAAAATTGAGAGGGGGGTATTACAGAAAATAAGAGAGGGAGAGGGGTATATTTTGGGAAAAAAATCGAAGTGAGGAGTACTTACTTTCTCATTTTCTTTTTTACCATCTAAAGTAATCATCGTACATTTTTGTGTTCTTCATTTAAAGTAATAAAGGAGTGTTTTTTCTTATCCACATTCTAGTGGTTCTTTGCAAAGACCCATCAATTATTTTATCTCATCAATCACGGGGCAGTGATTGATACAGCTGATTATTAATTTTTTATAAGACACATTTTATTCACGTTTTCTCATCAAAAGCCAAGCCAGCTAAGGAAGCAACAAATGCCAACTAGGGCATGTTTTGATTCATTTATTTTTGGCAGATTTTAGGGTGGGAGACCATGATAAGTCTCTCATCGATGCATTACGTGTTTTGTGGATTAGATTGAATGTGTACATGATATTATATGATGTACTGTCAGTATTATATTATTTTTTATTTTTTATTTTTTTGGGAAATTTTTTTTTATTTTTATTTTTCGAAAACAGGTTTTCGATTTTTGGGGGAAAACGTTTCGATTTTAGATAAAAACAATTCCGAAGATTTTGTCTGAACAAAAAAGTTTCCGTTCTTTTTCCGGGAAAAAGTTCCGATATTTTATTCGGAAAAAAGTTTCGGATATTTTCCGGAAAAAAAAAAAGTTTCCAATATTTATCTGGAAAAGTTCTAATATTTTATTCGGAAAAAAAGTTTCAAATATTTTCTGTTTTTTTACTCTTTTTTGTAGCAACAATATTTTTTCAGGTGAACATTTCAAAACTATTTTCCCCAAAAAATCGGGAACTTTTTCCATAAAAAAATCGAAAACTTTTTTCCATAAAATATCCCAAACTTTTTTCCCGAAAAAAGAACGGAAACTTTTTTTTCAGAAAAACTCCGGAATTGTTTTTATCTGAAATCGAAACTTTTTCCCCCAAGAATCGGGAACTTTTATTCCGAAGAAAAAATAAAAAAAATTTCCCGAGAAAATATCGAAAACTTTTTTCCGGAAAAATCAAAAACTTTTTTTCCAATTCATAAAACTTGTGGTGCATTGGTGAGAGACCTATCATGATCTCCCACTCTAGAATTCCCCTTTATTTTTGAACTCATTTATATGCATAAGTCATATTTCATATGTAAAAAAATAAGACGATCCAAATGAGAGCTAACATACGTTAAGCAAACATCTCGCCAGTCATCCCTATTTTGAAGTAAGAGTACCTTACGAGCGTACAAGTGAGAAAGAGTAGCTCCCCAACCTTCATAATAACTGTATTGAACAATTGAAGAACCAAACAACACAAATTGAGGCCTCATTGTCATTTGCTCTTGCTCCTAACACCCTGTGTGTGTTTATAAAAATACAAATTTATGTTGGACCAAACAATAAATACATATTTATTAGTACAACCGTCACCAACTTGAAAATATCTTACAACTTGTCTGGGGTGTGCATTTTTTGTGGATTAAATTATGTACTTTTTATTTTAAGATAACATTATAGATCATACTGCCTCCTGTGGAGTTAGCATAATTTTTTTAATCACATGGAGTGAGCAGTAGATTTTTTTTGGAAAGGCAAAAGCTAATATATTAATAAACCCAAGCATAAGGAATGCTAAGGTAAAGAAATAATAGTACAGGAATTCATTGTCTAATACATGGTATACACCTCTCATAACACTACAGGAAAATATGAACATCACCACTACATAGAATTAAGCTGCATCACCGATACTGAGATTAGAAAACAGAGATTTACTCATCCAGGCATAGAATCAAATTAAGGATAGAACATAAAATCTAAATAAGGATCGAGAAATTTGGATCTCTTGGGATCTCGCTCCAAGTCACTAGTGAGCATCCAGACGATTGAAGAAACATGCGATGATGCAAGAACTTCAAATCTAGAGCCAAATTCGGACAAGGATTTTGAGATTCAACCAAAAAGATACCGAAAACTCAATCACCTTTCCTTTACAAGATTCTACGCCACAGATCAAAAGTATGAGCAAAATCCACTTCCGGTACCAATTTGATTCTCTTAAAGATCGCAGCCGCAGTAGATTTAATAGTCCACACAGCCAAGACATGCTCCGGTGAGCAGTAGATTGAATTGGATTGTCTCCGGTGACCATTTTATTGGTATAAATTCAATGTGGATATCTACCCTGAAAATTGAACTACTATGTACAAAAAAAAAAAAACAAAACAAAATTGAATTGCTTGAATTTCATAAGATAAAGGGACGATAGAGGATCACTTACCCGCCAAATTCAATCTTTTGTGTGTATGAATCAATTATGAATCCTCTGTGTAAAAGAAATATAAAAGTAACATTTTGAAAAAATTAATTATAAAAGCAAACTTTTTTTTTGGTACATTTATAAAAGCAAACTTTGAACAGTCAATAAGTTATACATTGACCGGTAAATACCAATATTATTAGATTCAATGTCTTCATCCGGGACCGGAATTCAATAAACTTTGTCGGTTTGTCTAAAATCCAAATCCAAATCCAAAAATATTGTGAAAGTAGTACTAAATAAAGCCAATGTTGTAAGAACCGGACCGGCCGGTTCGATCGGGAACCGGACACAGCAGCGCTTCAGATGGGTGTCAAGAACCGGCAGTCTGTAAAACTGGAAAAAAACCATTTGGAACCGGATAGAACCGTCCCGAACCGTTCAAACCGTTGAACCGGGTGCGTTTTAAAAAACCGGCCGGTTCGGAATCTTTTTTTTAAAAAAAAAATGCAAAAATCACTTTTCCCCCCTATTTTTCTGTACTTTTCACGGAAATCTAAAAACCCAATTGCTAATCTTGTTATCCTACTAACTAATATAAACACCAAAACCAAAAACCCCAATTTCAATCTTTTAACACCAAATTTTAATTTTTATAAATTTTTAGGCATATTCTCACTTCTCTCGCCCAAATCTTTTGATTTTCAATCACCTTTCAATTTACCTAGTTCGATTGAATGATTTGAGTTGATGACAAAATAGTTGGTATTTTTTTTAAGCATTAATTGAAAGAAAGAAAACAGTGACAATGAATATGAAAAAATAAAGAGGTAATGAAACAAGAGATTTAGATGTAGGGAGAGAAGTAAAAAGATGTAACATTGTTGAGTCAATTGTAGAAATATAAGAGAGATTCAAAACAATTGCATTAACATGTACTAGTGTTGCTTGAAGAGATTGGAAAGAAAAGGAACGGCTGCTTTGTGTTTTGGCAGATAAGCTATTTATATAATTAGGGTTAAAGTAAGAGGTACTATCGGGCTTATTTGGTTTTCTGGTATGTTGTTGGGCCATGTGAAAAAAAAATGTATTACTTTTTTATTGTGCTTATTCATATTTATTTTATGCATCTAATTATTAGCATGAATTATGATGTTTTTATATTTTATGCCTAATATTTGTTATCAATTTATGTATAAGTATTTTACATCAAAAAAAAATTATGTATAAGTATTTTGTTAGTTTGTTAATTTATGTTTAAGTATTTGTTATTTTGTGACTGATTTTTTTTTTTATAAGCAAAAAATGAATTATAAGGAGTACAAGGGGTACTCAACCCTTACAATTCAGAATAGATCACTTTAGATGCGTTGAAAACAATCTAAAGGATTATTACGCCATTTAGAAACAACTAAAAGATGTGAACAGTTCAATATAAACGGTTCTATAACGGTTGAACTGGTCCGACCGGTTGACCCATGAACCAGTGGCCACACCGGTTCGACCTCCGGTCCGGTTCTTAAAACATTGACTAAAACTCAAAAAAATAAATTGACATAATTATTTTGTATATATATTTATTAAAATTCAAAATATAGTAAATATCCAAAAATTTAAAATAGAATAAATATTTAATTTGGTTCCTCACAATTTTTTGTTGTCAAAGCAGTCTAGTGGCTAGAAATTCCACTCTTAAAGTGGATAAGTGGGATGACCGGGATTTGAACCTCGGCCCCCTACATATATAATGTATTGTATCTGTCAACTGAGTTAAGCTCACGAGACAGCTTCCTTGCAATTTTCTTACCAATTAATTATGTCTCTAACAAAAAAAATAAACTAGTCTCTTTATTATATTATAGTGACCGGAGATTAATTTGTCCCAAATATGAAAATGTTACGAATGAATTAGGATTTTATTTTTGTCGGTAGTGAGTTCAACCATCGGTAAATTGTGAAAGAGAAGTTGATCCTTCAAATTTAAATTAAACAAGAAACAAAGTATAGTCACTAGGTCAGATTTTAGATCCCACGCCTTCTTCTTCCACCTCTTGAAAGATCAACGACAGTTTTGGGATTTTTGTGATTGTTAGATTTAAAAGGGAGGGGTGAGAAGATATCCATTTTGTCCCTTCTTTTACCGCATGAGATAGACCAATTTGTCAATTTTCGGCCATCAGCCAAACAAACATCTTCAAAAAAAAAAAATACCAAACAAACATCGATTAACAAAGTCAACTATCAAGTAAGTGTTGGAGAGTACAGCGAGCTCGGGAAAAACAGTTGACCAAATGTTCTAGATCACGAGAGAGTGAGAGACGTCACATCTCCACCCAAAATTTAAAGAGTGCATTTGGATGGAGTAATTAGAAATTTTAGAGAATTTATAATTCTAAGCAATTCAAATTATTGAATTTGAATTACCATTATTTTTAAATATGTTTGGATAGAGAAATAGGAAATTTCATTGTGAATATTTTGGGTCACTTTTATAAATTTAAAAAGTTTTGGGTCAAATTTAAACTTTGAAAAATAAAGAACAATTTCAAATTTTTAGGAACCAAATTGCAAATTTTGAAAAAAAAATAGGGGTTAATTTGCAATTTTAAAAATATTATACGGGTCGATTTGAAAATTTTGAAACATATGGAATAAAAGAATTTCAAGTTTCTAGCTTTTTGGTATCATTTGAAATTCCTTAAATTTAACTCGGGACAAAATACTTCAAAAAATCTCATCATTTTGAAAATTTTCCAAATTAATCATCCAAACAAGGGAGAAATTAGACAAAAGAATTTAATTCCTTCAAGACATTACTTACCTCAAAACATTCTTAGGCATTAGATTAATGAGTCACCTATCTTATAAATCCAACATTTTTCTCATTCATAATCGATGTGATCCAAATCCATAGAACATTCACTAAAGACAAAAATATTTTAAGCAATTTAGTAAATCAAATATAGTAAAAGAAGTAATAAACAGAACTAAGAAAACCATTTTTCTTTAGGCACAGTTCTAAATTCGTGTTATTTATGGTTGTTGCAAATGATTCAATAAATTGGAACATGTCTTTTGTTTCACAAATGCACATCAATCATATTCTGAAGTTTCCAGGAAGGTCAAGCTGGAAACATTCAAAGTTGATTTTTCATCTGGGCCAAGTGGATCATAGGGTGAATCTTCTCCAAATTCATTTGGCAGTGACTTCCAATGCAAGCAAGGTTCCCAATCTGCTTCTTTGAGAACATTAAGTATCTCTTTTACCACTATCTTGCTACCCTCGGATGTCAGATGAATTCCATCCCTATCAAACACCAATCAAGCAAATTAATGAACAATATGAGAGCATGTTTGAAGCTTTTTCAATTAAAGGGTGTATTTAATTCCAGTTACGAGATGTGCTCATATTTAGTCTCTGATAATCTCTCAAATAGGATTACCTCTATTGGAGAACCTATGGAAAACCAAAACAATACAGAGGGGTATATGAGGGCAAACTTACGTGAAGCAAACATCTCGCCAGTCATCCCTTTTCTGGAGTAAAGACCACAGATCAATGGCCTTGATATTCATCTCGCGACATAGCTCCAAACATGCTTCTGAATATATTCGACAGGATTCATTATTCCTTGGCGGCTTCTTTATACAACTGGTTTGAAGTCCAAAAATTTAATCATTAGTTTGAGATATAGTCCTGAAAAGAAGAATGTTAAAGGGTCTTGAAAAGGACCATGTCATTCACTAAATTTATCATATGCTAGTATTGTTAAATTGTACAACATTTCACATGTCTTAGTCTAATAGCATGATTGTTTGGGATGATTGGATTTTGACATGTTACTTCACCTACATGCCTAATCCTACAAATTTATTCAACATGAGTGAGGGGGTGAAGATTGTTTTCAATCTGAAGATGACAATTTTTAGATATCAACTGTACAATATACTATGATTTATTGACATAACCTTATCAGTACAGGTTTTTCTAATATACTGTAATATTAAATCTATAGTTCATAAGTTATCTGTGCCAGTTTTGTGGCATATGTGTGACTATATATAATCATAGTATAAACATGAGTGCAGGAATCACTAGGCTCTCTATCTTCTATTTTGGCAAAACTATATTATCAAGAGTCCTTTAATTTAGTTTAAGGTTTCAAGTTTCAACCAGGTACTTTATCATCTTTTCGTGTCAAGTTAATCCTTTTTAAATGTCAAGTTAGTCTGTTATGTTTAAAAACATCAACAATGTTGTATTGAACTTCATTTCAGCAATATTATAATAATCAAATAGCAATAGAATTGTAATACGAACCTGTTTCCATAAATTTGTGCCTCATTGACAGGAGGAGCACTGAGAAATATAAGGCGAGTCTTCTTTGACAGGCTCTGGCAAACAGTAGCATATGTCATGCAAATTATGCAAGCAGTGAACAAAAATTAACACTTGAAGGATGAATGATTTCTTTCATATAATGATAAATAACGAATACAGAAAGTGTTACTCTAGTGTGAAATTTTACCTTGAGATGGTTAGCAATCTTCTTCATATTTTCAATGTATTCTTGGAGAGGTACATGTTGACCAAGGCCACTTGGATGTGAAAGAATAGAATCATTACCACCGAAGTACACTATTATCAACGAAGGTTGCTCGGTGGCATTCTATGTTATAGAAGACAACAGAGCAAAAGTGTGACTCTTCATTTGTAATAAATCACATTGTGCAAACTTGAATCTAAAATTCAAAAAATGCAAGCTACAAATTGTGATAATTAAGAAACTCGTTGTACTATAGTTAATATTGTAAAATTCAAAATAATCTTCCTAGGAAAAATTGAGAACATCATTTGCAAGATTCTTCCACCTAATCTATAGAAAACTTACGCAACCTACAGACTCTTTTCGAAGGTGTCATTTGTTACTCAATGACCACCACCAGTAGAATATCCATTTTTAAACATTTATGAAGAAAGGAATAGAGATTCAAGATGAAAAAAGAAGGAGAAATTTTTTACTCAATAGTGGCATTTACTGGTAAAAACAATTCTCAATACCTTGGGAAAAATTGTATCTAGAACCTGCACAGCGCGCCTTGTATTCCAACCAGAGTATCCTCGCAGAACTATATCAGCCTATGTAAACGACAAAGTGACATAAGTTAAACTCATTGACCATCATAAGCAACAAACAAGAAAAAATCAAATAAAGAGTAACTTCATACATTTTTTGGTAGAAAATTTAAAATGTTAGGCATTTTATATGCATTGTTCTTATATTAGTCTCAAATTGGTAGCCTTGTACTAGAAGAAAGAAGCATAGGACCACCACTTTTCTAAAAAGTCCTCAATATGGTAGTTTTCTAAATTCTAATAGGTCCACATTAGTAGTGGTTTATTCAATAGATTAGGAGAGGGGTTAGGTCTTTATTTTATTTTTTATACATATGCACATGTTAGTGGTTAAATAGTTATGTTAGTAGCAAAGATCGAACTATTGAAACCTATTTAATACTTCTTCAACGTCTCAACCCATACTACTGGACTACTCCTTCGGGGGAGTGATATCCTAATTGTAATTGTTTATAAATAGAAAAGACGGGTGAAGTTAGTCGGGTAATCACTTGACATAAATCGGTCTTCTACAGTTCTATTACAAGAAAATCAAGGTGAGTTCCCGAAATTACAGAACAATGCCAGTGCTTCGAGGGTCTATGCATCTCCCAATGTCTAAAATCCTACTTCTCTCAATCTATAGGCACAAACCTTATTCCTCTTAATCTCTTACCATCAAACTAAAACCCTTTCAATTACAACACTCTGAGATGGATAATTCTGATAGATCCAAAAATTAATAAACACTATTTATGAAGGTATCAGAATTAGCAGCCTCAGCAGTGTACCAGCACATATCCAAATAAGATGTGTAACGAAGAATTCACCTTAACTCAATCATAGATGACATAAATCATGTAATGTAACAAGCATCAGTTGAATAATATTCATATTGTCCTAAGAATATTTAGCACCAATTATTATATTTATATTATTAAATAAATTAAAACTATAACAGATTCACAAGAATCGTGCATTTCTGGAAAAATAAAGTCAACTCGAAAGATTTGACGTTTTTTTAATTTTTTTAAATCATAAAAAAAAACGGTTTCAGTTACAGAAAGCAGAACAATGGAAGGAAGAAAAGTAGTACCTTGCGAGAATACAAGTGAGAAAGAATAGCACCCCAACCTTCTTTCAAAAAACTGAGCTGAACAATGGAAGAACCAAACAGAACAAATTGTGGCCGAATTGGTCCGACCATTTTTTCTCTCTCACACGGACGGCGCAGATACAGTGTCAGTGTGATCTGTCTGTGACTCAGTGGAGAAGAAGGAGCAGATTCGAAACTAAATAAATTATTACAGTATGCATTATTAAGGGGGGTGGGGTGGGTTGGTTGGTTTGTTGTTCCTTCACGTTTAGACCGTCGTTTATTAAGGGGGTGAATTGTGATTTTCAAGTTTTTAACTTATTACAGCGATAGATCGCATCAAATACTCTATTGCTCCTTAATATGAGAGGAAAATTACTTTTTAGATTTATTGAGTATCTAATATATTTAGTTTATAGGTTTAATTATGATCTCTTAAAGATATTTTTGGTTTCACATTGGTCTCATAAAGAAAAAAAGTCTGAATAGGTCTCTTAAAGAAAAAAAATGTCTGAATAGGTCTCTTAAAGACATATCCGAATAGGACCAAACTAATTAACGGATATGTCTTTATGGGACCTATTCAGACTTTTTTTTCTTTAAGGACCTATTCAGACTTTTTTTCTTTATGAGACCAATGTGAAACCAAAAATGTTTTAAGAGACCATTTTACTGATCAAACCTAGTTTATATAATGGACTAGATACATTAGATTCTCAATGAATCTAAAAAGTAGTTTTCCTCTTATATTAAGGAACAGAGGGAGTACAATCATATATTCAACATCGTTAAAAATGTAAAATGATGAATATGCGAACAAACTCACAGCATCCAAGTTAATAGTATATAATGACAAATTGTGTACTATAAATAATATGATAACATTAAAGTCAGAGGAATATCCATATTTCCAGATCTGCAACGTTTGATGCTCAAATCATTGATTGAATCTACAATTGACTGAAGTTGATCTTTCAATAGGAATAAGCGAACACCACAACAATACTAAAAATCAAATAGCACCGCAAAAGACTTTTACCTTATAATTTGAGACGGAGGGAGTATATTGTAAGAATCTTTCTTGTAAAAGTTTAAATATTTTTAACAATGGATGAATTTAATATGAATTTTAAAATTTTTTATGCTTAAAAATTCATAAATAATTAATCTTATGTTAAAATATTCTAAATTTTTGTGCGAGATATTCTTATAATATTATAAACATGAATATAAAAATCATTGAAAAATATGAAAGTACACATGAGTTGATTTCAAAATATGGACCAAAGTTGCGATAAAAAATATTTGAGAGCTAAAAGTTGCTGAAATTTTTTATAAGGACTAAAAATGGAATTCAAGATATTTATAGGGACCAAAACAGATTTTATAAACAAACAGAATTTTATAAACAGATTTTTTTAACAATATTATATAATTTTATAATATATTTTATTATTTCTTTAAGATTTTAGCCACACTTGTATTTTAAGTCTGAATCTGCCCCTAATTTGGGACCCTAGTTAGCATTTTCTAAAAAAAGTAAAGTGGCATAGGTTGGCATGGGTTGGTTTATCTATTTTAATATTAAATGGACAAAATTTTAACATCATTTTGATTTTTTTTTTTAACATAATAGAGTTTTTTTTTTAAAGAGGCTAAAGAAAATTATATTAAATGCACAAGATGGGTTAGAAGTGTCAAATACAAGAAAAAATGTGGGTGACATCCTAAAAAAAACTCCTAAATATTAGCACTTAAACATGGTAAAGGACTTACCTTTCAATGGATAAGATCAAACGGCCATCCTTTTTCCTAGCTTTCAATCACCATCAAGAGAAAACTTTAATCTTACCAACCAGGGTCGCAATAGAAAGTCTTGTTTTTGAATAAGTGATTATTACGCGCTTTTCAAATGGACCAGCGACACACAATTCAAATAAGATTATAAATCAAGCCGAACTCCTTTCCAAACAAATAAGAGATACTAAATTGAGTTGCATGAGGAACAACTCCGTTGGGATATAATATAAACATATCTCAAGCATGACAGGGGTTATAAACTTTGACATTAAAAAAATTAATAAATTAGATATTATAGACTAAAAACAAAACAGAAAAATTGTTGAGGATGAAAAGTGAAAACATGTGATTTTTTATATAAGGACGAAAACTAAAATTTTCTAATTTAATAAGGACGAAAAAAATATTTATCCTCATTTTTCCTTGGCTAAAATGAATTTTTATCCCATAACATTCACAAACTTGCAATTTTTGTGCCATAACTTTTATAATAATAATTTTGACCCCCTAATTTTAACCTATTTTTATAAATAACCGACCCTTATTGTTGACCAAGTCAAACATTTATGTAGTTAGAAAATCACATATGAGTTTTTTTTATTTTGGTAGAAAATCACATATGAGTTTTATTCCAACTAAAAAATAAAATCCAATTAATTTAAAACACTACAAAAATAACATAACATGAATTAGCAACCGTCACCGGACAATAAGCCCATGCAAATTTGTGGGGCTAAATATGACATTTGTAGCAAGAGATGGAACCATGAAATAAAATAAAGGAGGACCACTAAAATAAACTATAATATTTAAATTAAATACCAAAACTATATTGCATACAAAAGTTTAAGTCATTATAAGCACAAAGTTTATTAGTAGAAAATTAAATTACATACCTTAAAATAACACTCTACATGTATCGAGCTGTTTGAAATCATTAATAATTGAATCTGAACTAATATTTGAAATAATTTCCCTTTCAATATGTAAACAGTCATGCTATCTGCTAGAAATCGACCTTTCATCTTGTTTCGCAATTTAGTCTTGATGATTTTCATTGCCGAAAAGGACCTCTCAATTGTGACAGTAGAAACTGGAAGAGTCATGATAAGATGGAGCAGTCTAATAATAAAGAAGTAAATTTTATCCATGTTAGTTGCAACCAAACACGAACATAATTTTTGAATAGTTGATAAATTCTTCAAATCTGTTGATTGACGTACATCAAGATGAAATTGTCGAAGCTTAAATGGCAAAGTGATCTTATCTTGCTCTTTGAAATCCAAAGGATAATATCTAGGCATGGCAATAAAATCCATACCCGCGGGTACCCACCCAAACCATACCCGTTTTGACGGGTAAAACCCGAGTTGACTGGGTTTGGGTTCGGGTTTGGGTTTTCCCCGATTTCAAAAGATGGGTTTGGGGAGGGTAATGAGTACATTGATACCCACCCCGAACCCGTCCCCGAACCCGCCCCGCTTATACTAAAAATTAGATTTCACCTCTTTTAAATTAGAAACACTTAAACAATCTCGTAAATTACGTTCATATATTTATTTTTTTATTTTAATTTGAGTATTAAACAATCTATTTTTTCTATTTTTTTTTCTTTATTTAAAAAAAATATTATTGAGAGAAAATAATTTTGGACATTTAATTTTTTTTTTTAATAAAAAAATATTAAAATATAATATAAATTCACGTGGAAAGAGACGTAATGGGGATACCCGAAACCCGATGAGGATACCCGATCCCCGTTGGGTATGGGTTTGGGGTTATCATTTTTATCCACGCTCGAATTTGGGATGAGTTTGGGGAAACCCGAACTTTATGGGTTTGGGTTTGGGGAAGGCAAAACTCATCCCCGCCCCGCCCCATTGCCATGCCTAATAATATCTTTCAACTAGAGTGCAAACAATATCAATTTTAAAAGCTTTATAACTACCCTTAGAGTTAACAAATTCATTGATTGCTTACTAAATCTACTATTCAACTCTTGTAATTGTTGATCAATAATAGCAAAAAACAGTTCAACTTTAAAGTAATGTTCTAATGTGACTTGATTCTCTTCAAGACGAGAGCGTCCATATCTTATTGCAAAATGAGTATCATCAAAATTAGGAATCTCAATAGCATGTCTTACACAATAAATCGTCAGATTTGTATACAACTTATCCCAACCACTTTATCTGTTATTCCCATAATTTGATGATGTAAGATGAGTATAAAATCAAGATTTGTGATGCATTCTTTAATAAGCTAAAACAATTTTACGCACATGCTTCTATTTTTCCAAGATTTGTGATGCATTCTTTAATAAACTAGGTTCCAAATTGATTTCCATGTGACATTTGTCTATTCTAATCATATCAATCCATGCCACTCAAATAAATTAGTTGGTTGAATAATTCAAACAAAAAATTATGTCTATCAAATACTTCATCACTCTCAACTCATTTCCTAACATTCAATAGTTCCTATTGTGCGGTCAACATTAAATATGGAGATTGAAGATTTTCGTGTTTGAGTTCTTTCTCTGCTATAATTATGCAGATAGACACCACACATCATCTCTATTTGAGTTTGAATAAACTTGGAGGAATAGAAATTATGGATTTCAATTTGTTAATGGGATTAGAAGTTTGGGTTTATATTAGGGAATAAAACGATAGAGTTGTTGCATGATTCAACGGTCATGAACAATAACACATTTTTTACTGTCATTTTAAAATCAATCAAATTAGTCCCTACAAACGTAGAAGGATGTGTCACCAGTTAACTCCACACGTCAGCATTCTGTTTACACTGATTTTTGGTAAATAAGCGCTACTTTAAATTAATTACTTGAGAAATCAACTAGTAAATCTCGAGACAAGTTTTGTGTATTGAATTCAAAAGAGTTTTGAATGTTCATCATTGAAATAAACATTTATTATGCTAAAAAATATTAAATGCAAAAAGGTTTAAATGCAAATAATGATAAAAGGTTTTTGAAAAGTAAAAGTTGCAAAGAAAATGTAAATTGCAAGGTTTGAATGTAAATGAAAGAAAGTTCACTCAAATGAGAGAACCATTTAAATGCAGAAAAGTAAGTTTAAAAGTAAAGACTTTGCAGGAATTTAACTTTGCACTGAATTGTAAATGATTACAAGAATTGAAAATGGTTCACAGATTCATACATTTTCCCTTTGTACTCGTTTCTCACAATCGTTTGGGTACTTTGAGTTTGCAAGGATTTCTGTATGCGAATTGGGACCAAGATTTCGACTTAAAAACTAGTATTTATAGTTACAAGAATGATAACTGCTACCTAACGTTTCTATACTAATCTTCTGCCACGTATCCCTTTACATTTGAAATACACTGTCACTTGGAACGTTGCATCCATCGAAATCAAACTGAATTTGAAACTGAAATAAGAAAAATATTCTAAGTCCACAACAAATACTATTTCGATCTGTTAATTGACATGATCGAAAGAAAGAGTAATCGAAAGGCAGAATTATAGTAAATATATAAGAAAAGAAACTAAGTTATTTCTTCTCTTTTGCCTTTTGACTTGGAGTATGATTTAAGATTCATACTTATAAATAATTTCCTTTAAAATTCTCTTATTCTTAAACACATTACCATTAACCTTCATAACTAGAATTTAAATAAGAGTTCTCTTGTTCTTGAAGACATTTACTTCTCATCTTATGAAAGTTAAAGTCAATGTATCTTTGAATGTAGTCAACGCAACTTTAAACAGGAGTTTTAACGCATATTTTAGCTTGACTAAAATATGGGATAATACACTCCTAACGGCCCAAGTTAATAGAGGGACTTATTTGATATAAATTATGCAAATTGAAGGATGTTTTAGTAATTTTGAAAAAACTAACGACGAAAATGATTGATGGGTACAAATTTGTGGACAAATTTTCATGAACTGAGTGCGCTCAGAAAGGAATGTGTTGTGATTGTGAGAATAAATTCGTCATAACAATGTTGATATTACTCTCCCCCTTCCTTTTTGTGTATGATGATTGGTCTGATTTCTTGGTATTTGGAGAAAAATGTACTTGTAATAATGTTAACACTCTAACGCTAAAGTGAATATATGAATGAGGTGAAAAAAAAATAGATAATCACATATCATGAAAACAAACAAAACAACCTCACAAAAAGACAGTAAAATGACCAAAAAAAATACGAAAAAAAATTGATCTCTGTGTATAATTTAAAAGAAAGGAGAAATGCAAAAGGGTGATTTTGACTTAAAAATTATTCAAAACCACAATTTTTTCAAAGAATGAAAACAACAAATTTTTAATATACACTTTTTTTTATAACTTAAGGAAATATGTATTTTACTTAATTTTTAATAAAAAATGTATAAATTTTAATTAAGACAAAAAATTGACTTAAAAAATATTCTCTTAAAATTTGTACATTAAATTATAAAAAAAATTGTACATTAAAAATTAAGTAAAATGCATTTTGCTTTATTTAAATTTTTAACATATCATTAGCATATAAACATGTGAATTTAATTTATATGCACTGTGAGTGTAAAATTATTTTACACATACATCTAATAATATACGAACACATTATGTATTATGTTTAAAAATCCATATGACATCATTAAATATATATATAAAAAATCTTTATATCAACATTACACAACAATTAAACTAACTCTATAAACATGTCTATTTAAAATTATTAGGGTCGGCTAATTTCATTGATGGAGTACATAGAATCTGTTTCTCTCGTATGACCCACCAAATAAATAAATAAAACAAAGAATCTGTATCAGTGAGAATCTCCAACCCCACAGCTGATGGAGCACTATAGAGCACATGAATCATGATGATGCCAAAGATATGTGCAAGACCTTATCACTTGGATGGGGTGGAGATCAATTGGTATTTTTTTTTTGGTCAAGAATAATTGGTATTTTTTATTTGTATTATTAACGGAATGGATAATAATTGAACATTTTTTAATTCACCGTCATCTTACATATGTCACATTACAAGCCCTACATATTTGGATACATTATTATTTTCATGGTCATTGGTCATCTCACAGGTCATATTAACTTGTCACCTTTACAATCACATGTCAAATTTACCATGTTAGATTAAGGAAATGTTACATAATTATAAAATAGAGGTGAGATGAATAGTTCAATTGATTGAGCTAAAAGTTAAAGTGTCTGAAAGTTTAATGTTCAAGTTCTGATAAAGTATGCTCATGATTTTTACGAGTCATTTCTTATCGTCATGTATAGCACTTCTCTATTAGAAAAAAAAAACATATGTGTGATCTCCATGATCATATGTTTTTTACATGTTATATTGAGCAAATAATACTAGAAGCTTGAATTATTATACCCTATTTAAAAAGGTGTTCATTGCTAAAAGATACCTTCACCAATGGTAGTATATATATATATATATATATATATATATATATATATATATATATATATATATATATATATATATATATATATATGATCAAATGACACTAAGGTGTCAAACTTTTTATATGACACCTCTTATAATTTTTTATCGGAAAATCGTATTACAAAATCGACCGTTGGATTGAAAGATATCATAACATAGATCACATAGATAAAATATAACATTAATCGGAAATCGTTTGATACGTCAATGAGATACATCAAAATTAACGTCTTACGAATATTCAAAAAATGAGTTAATTTTGATCTATCTCTTTAACATATCAAATGATTTCCAATTAATGATATATGTTATAGTATTCTATGATTAATGATATATATATATATATATATATACACACACACATAACTTAGACCATACATGTGTAGACAACCATTTGGGATAACTTAGCAATTAGCATGCATGTCTTCATCAGTCAATTTTAGGTATAAGGTGATTTTTCTCAATCTTTGCAATGAGTTGAGTACTTCTTTGTGCTATCTATCGATACATCCGTGCTTATCTTTTTTTTTTTTTTTTTTGACTCACATTAGTGCTTATCTTCTTTTTTTTTTTAACCAAAAGGTGGAAGCAAAGTGCTTACCACCACAAAATATAAGTGCTTATCTAGAATAAATAAATTGTAATACTTTCATCAATTAAATCGTATGTTTTTTTTTTGTTTATAATGGAACTGATAATCAAATCTACAACCTATAACAAATTATCAAAAATTTTCACCACTAGATCAAACTTAATAGCTTAGTTAAAACGTATATTTGACTTAAGTTTCTTTACCAATTTTTCGTGATAACTTTGTTTTTTAGTCAAGTACTATATTTTAGTGACTAAATTTTTTACTCTTAAAGTAAATTAATGGAATGTTTGAGGTTCGAACTCCAAATGAACTAAATTTACGGACATATTTTTCGGGAAAAACTTATTAGCATTTTTTATGGGAAAAACTTTTTTTTTTTTGTTGAATGTCTAACTAGATATGAAATTAATTAGAATTTATTGTATTTGTAGTTGTTGAAAATACAAAAGGTTTATAGATATGGGGAGAATTGCCGGACAATGATTGGACCCAATCCCTCTATTTTATGTGCTAAATTTCGATTTTTTATTATTTTTGTTTATCTACTAAAAAAATAGGAGAAGTGACATGTAAATTTAAATTGATATGAATTAATATATACATTGAGCGTATATAAATTACATAAAAAATTCCAACAAATGATAAATACATAATAATCAAACCGTTCCTTATCAAAGGAAAGAGTAGGGACTTTCACAACATGAAGAAAAAAAAACTCTTCCCTTTATTATTTAAATAAAATATGAAATATATAACCTTTCCCTTTCTGTGACTGACTTTTTTCAAGAGCTCCACACAATTGAATTTCTTTCAATCTTTGCAAAATAAATTGCATATAAAAATAACAATAACCAAAGTGTTTTTTTTTCTTTTTTCTTTTCAATTATTGCTTCATTTTTTTATACTCAAACCACACCACACAAATGCTTTTTATAGATTAATCCCATTGCAAATGTCTCCTAGGGATACTGTAGGACACATTTATGGTGGTGGTTCCATCTGGACTTGGAGGGTAATATGGTGAATCTTCAGCATATTCAGTTGGTAGTGCCATCCAATGCAAATTTGGCTTCCAATCTGCTTCCCTAAGGATTTTTAATATTTCCTTCAAAACTACCTTACTTCCTTCAGCTGATAAATGAACTCCATCCCTAATAAAAAAATAATAATAATCGCATTAAAAAAATAAACGTAAAATATTAACATTTTTATAATAGTGAAAGAAAATAGTAACACATAACAACTAATATACTATTATTTGTTTATTCATAAAAAAAAAAAAAATCATCAAGAAACATCACACTATTTTTTCTTTGTGTGTAGTTTAGCAAAATAATTTTTTTCACCACCAGTAACCGATCAACTAGACTGTCTAATATAGTTCGTGAGTCAGTTCTAACATCAAATAATTTCAGCTCCTTCTCAATCATCACTGAACAAATTAACGATCGGTAAAATAATTCCTTTTAATCATTGTAGTCAATCTTCATTTATTTAATGTTGATAGTAACACATAACATTGTCACATGGGAATAATAATGCCACTTGGATGTGAGTTGGAAGTCTATGTGAAAAATTAGTCATATATCATAGTAATAACATTCTTGTCAGTCGCTATTATAAATAATTCATTGAATAAAATTAGTACTATATATTTTGACCAGATATATCGGTTATTTAATTACTTTAAAATGGATTTTTATTTGAAATAGTGACTGGAAAAAATTGATAGAGAAACTAAAAGGGATGTTTTGGAAATGTTAAGGAATGTTCCTGTTTTTTTTAACAAAAGTTATAAGGAATATTTATACTCACGTAAAGCTGACATCTAACCAGTCATCCCTTTGCTGAATTGCAGACCATAGATTAATGACTTTTAAATTCATTTCATCACATAGCTCCACCAATGCCTTTGCATATATTCCACAATGTTCATTTGTTCTTCCAGATTGTGTTGCACTGGAATATTCAATCACACCATTAAGTTCATCATAATTTATATATAACTTTTGCAATATCCTACTACTATTATATATAAATGTATGAATTAAAATCATGTATATTATTGTTTAAAAAATTATTCAAACAGAAATTGCATGAACCTGAGTTTTTTCCTGATTTGTACTTCACTGATAGGAGGAGAGGCGAGAAATATAAGGCGAATATGATCCGAAAGACTCTGAAAAGCATTATTATTTGTGTCAAACTCTGCACTAATAAATTATACAGTAAATAAGTCTCTGTGAGCATAGCTCTATTGATAGGGACAAATATGTAAAATATAGAACCGATGTTTGAATCCAGGCACATCCATGGTTTAATCGATCTCCGGCAAAAAAGAATGCTGAATATTTTTTTGAGATAATAATAATGATAAATAAATAAAAATTGTCCAAGAAATAGGGAAAAAATCATTAATTACTACCTTTAGATAGTTAGCAATCTTTCTCATATTTTCAACATATTCTTCAAGGGGGACATGAGGACCAAGACCAGATGGGTGAGGGTGAATTGAATCATTCCCACCAAAGTAGATAATTACCAATGATGGTTGCACATGAGCATCCTAAGTTGATTAAAAAAACAGAACAAACAAAGCAAAAGAATCTTAGCATGAACCAAAGTAAGAATATTAATATACATATACATTATGGGTGCAAATATTTTTTACACTATCATTTAAAATTGTTAGATTATTAAAAGTGCAATTTAAGTATAATTAACTACTTTCAAAGTCACATATATGATGTTTACGTGAGTTTAACTCGGTTGGTAGGAGTATCATATTTTATATGCAAGAGTTGGAGAACACGTCAGTTATTCACCTTAATAAGGTTTGAATTTTAGCCACTAGACTACTTGATAAAAAAAGTTACAGGTAATTAATTATAATTTACATTAATTGTGTAAACACTTCTAAATAATTTAACCAAAATAATAAAATAAACACAAGTAATTACACATTTCCGATTGACCATAAATTAGAGAAATAATCACTAATCACATTGTGTAAAACTAGGTCAAAATCTTAACAACCAAACATATTAAAAAATGTCCAATTTTCCTTTGTAAGATAGTAATTCAGTTAAATCATGTCCATGATTACTCAAACTAATAAATTAATATTTTCCAAGACACTTAGACCATTTCAATTAGTTGACTCCAATGGGGACATTGCTCAATAAAATAATATATTTTTAAAAAAATATTTATGATAGAAGAAATTAATTAAATATTCAAGTGGATAACAACATATAGGATATTCAATAATTGGAATATTCAGATAGATACCAATGGAATATATTAGATACCTTGGGAAAAACTTCATCAAGAACCTCCAAAGCACGTCTTGAATTCCAACCAGAGTATCCCCTCAACACTATATCAGCCTATATATATATCACCATGTCAATATTAAACATAAATTTATTTTCACTCTCAATAGTTACATTACAACAACATAATATGCAATTGTAAATTTTTTTTACTGAGCATTTGTAAACCCAAAAATTCATTTCAAGTAAAAAGAGTCCTCAGATTCTCATGTTTAAAATCACATAACTATAGATTACATCTAAAGTTTTTTTCTTGAAAAAAATAAATCTTAAGTTGATATATTATTGCTACTAATATAATATAACATGCATGTTTTGGTATAATAGTTGCAGATGATCCGAGTTCGAATGCTTAGTAAATTTTACGTTTTTAAGGTAAATAAGTGGGAGTGTCCCTGTATATTACGTATAATGTTTTTATCAAGTGAGTCGTGCTAACGGGTGTAAATATATTGTTCTTATTGCTTAAATAAATATTTTCACTGCTTTATCAATTTGCTTAATAAATATTCCCTCTATCTTAAACACAAAAAAATATATGTATTTTGGGGTAAATATGTATATACATTTTTGTTTATAATAAAACTGGAGGGAGCTGGGGTCTATAATGGAGAATAAGATGAAAATATATATATATTTGGAGAGAATTTTTTTTTGGTTACAAATATATTTGGAGAGAATGAAAGTATATGTAAATGTACCATAAAAAGATAAATGAAAAAAATAACCATGGAGTAGCAAGAAAATGACCTTTCTAGCATACAAATTAGCTAGAATAGCACCCCAACCACCATTATCAAAACTCATTTGAATTATGGAAGAGCCAAATAGCACAATTTGTGGTCTCATTGGGCCTGCCATAATCTCTTAATTTGTGCTATATATGTTGTTAACTTATTTGGCTCCCCTTCACTCAAACAATATCTATATACTCTTCCTTCCTATACACAAGGTTGTGGTTGCACTATCATTGGTCATTGGAATCACAATTTATAGAAGTCGATTTTATTATTTTATTATTTTATTTTATTTTTTGTGTCTCTCTCTCTCTCTCGGGCAAGTTTACAGTCCTTGCCACGTTATATGAATAGCTACGTAGCTGGCAATCATAGCATATAATATTGCCAAAATTTGCCATTTCAACTTAATCCATGATTTATCAAAAAAAAAAAAAAAAAAAAACTTAATCCATGATTAAATGGGCTCATTCAACCAATTAAAATTGATCTATCGTGTAAATAACAAATACTTAATATTTTTATTTTAATACATTAAAAACAATTCTTGTTCAAGACCACAAAAAAAAAAAAAAAAAAAAACTTGTTCACATGCAATAATTGTGCTAATAGTATTTTTTATATAATTAGTCATTATTTTTTGGTTTTCACCACCAGTTGAATCTGGTTCGGGTATCAGTTCTGGCATCAAGTGGTTCTAGTCCCTCCCGATCGCAGTTGCGGGGGGTCGAACTGCGGTCCTCCCTACCAAGTTCAGCGTCAATCTCACCGAGTCAACTAACGATTGGTAATTAGTCATTATTTTAGGCTACATTTGTTGGATCAATTTTTTTTTTTCACCACAAGTATCCAACTAATTAAATCGCTTAATTTAATTCGGGGTCAATTATGATATAAAGTGGTTACAACTCTCTTTCGATCACAATCGTGGAAGATTGAATCGTGGTCCTCCCTATTAATTCTAACATCAATCATCACTGGATCAACAATCGATAGATTATAGGTAGAATCTACTGTATGAGCTTAATTATTAATAGATATACCGTTAATATTCAAATGGAAATGAAAAAAATGCTAATTATTTTATGATAAAAACTCTTGGCCATATCATCATCCAAAATGAGCTGGAATTGGAGAGGGGGTTGTCATATAATTCGTTGACTACGAAATCACGGTAGTATTACGTAATTAAAAGAACGGTACACATTGCATTATTTAAAGAATTTTAGAAAAATTATATTAATAAATGTTCTTAAATATTCTTTAAAAAAATTCTAGGAAAATTACTTATCTTGAAAATATAAGTTACAAATTTGTCAAATTAATAAATTAAATGCATAATTTTTTACACAAAAATTATCTTTATCTTTATTTATTTCTTTTTTTTTTACACAATATTTTTTTTTTTTGATAAGCTAAAAAAATATTTTTGTGAAATATAAGTCAAATATTTGCCAAAGTAATAAATTTTGCTTATTAAAATAAAAAAATTGTCAAGTAATAAATACACATGCATTTATGCAAAATTATCTTGGTTTTTGATATCTTATACTCCTTACAAAATTCATTTTTAGTATGATTCAAATATCTCTTCGTACAACTGTAAAATTTAATTTTTTTTAAGTCGAATATAGAACCACAAAAGGTGGCAAAACTCTCTTAATTACCATCCGAACAAGTGCTCTTTGGTACTTAGAATTGGAGAGGAGGTTGTCTACACACTACACCATCTCAGACATCTCATCCAAGTGTTCTCAATACTTAGAGAATTGGAGAGGAGGTTGTCTACAAAATTATCTTTTAACTAATATATAATTTAATTTGTGATCGTGATTAATATATATGGACCTTTAAATTTTTTATTATTATTTTAAGTAAAAAATAAATTTTATGGGCCGATCACTTTTAATTCGAGTTCAGGAGTTAGTGTTTAGTGGCATGTATATGTGTCGGACTGATATTTTTTTTGGTAGTCAGTGTTTTTTTTAAGTATGAGATTAGAAGTGGACCTTTTTTAGGTGATGTCTGTTTTGATATTTTTATTGATGTTTCGCTTATATACGACACTTTTGTTTTGTATCTCTTTTTACCGGTCCTTATTCGCCTTATGCAGAGATCTGATTTTTATTAATAATATATTTTTCGTTCAAAAAATATTAACCTTAAAAAGTAAAATTTTAAGTTAATAAAAGATACTTTGGCAAAAGACAAATAAATCGAGCACCAATATAAGGATTCGTTTAAATATAAAAAATTCTCTTAATAGAACTCACTAATTTTTACTTGTAACTATTTTTCTTATAAACGAAGGTATTGAAATAAATCCAGACTCGTGAATTGTGAGCATGTCTATCAGGAATTGAGGATAATATAATGATTAAGTGTATATAGACATCCACATAATCTACGTACATTATGTGTGTGTGTGTATTGTTTTTTCTTTTTATATTGATAAGATATATTGTTATTTTTTAATAATGGAATCTCTTCTAACTAACATATATCATATTGTTAGTTTTTATTTATATATAAGCAGAATGACATCAAAGGGGAATATAAATTAAGGATACTCCAAATCCATTTATTACATAGATTTTAACAGCTTTGCAAACGCATCAAAGGATTGTTCCTACAAATGCACCAAGAGTTCATATAAGTTATGAAAAAACTAGTATAAGTTATATTTTCTATTAACTTGTGAAAAGACAAAAAAAATTATTTTCGCTATCGATAATGAAAGGAGGGGTCCAATGCACGCTGCATATGATAGCTCACTTCTCCTTATCCTTTTGAAGAGAGGGGGTGATTATTTAGGGCTATTTTTGTTTCGAAAATACCCGTTTTATTTTTATTTATTTTTATAAATTAAAGAATTAAATATGTTTTTGGTCCCTATAGTTTCCAATAATTTTCATTTTAGTTCTTCAAGATTTTTTTCATACTTTTTAGTTCCTTAAGTTTTTTTCGTCAATATGTTTAGTCCCTATTTTTCATTCAACTCGTGCATACCATTTGAAATTTTAATTTTTTTCTACGATCATGTTTAGTACATTATATGAATCTCTGTTACAAAAGTTTAAATCTTTTTAACAAAAGATTAATTAAATATGAATTTTTTAGTTTTTTGCACATAAAAATTCATAAATAATTCATCTTATGTTAAAAAATTCTAAATTTTTATCGGAGATTTTCTTATCATATTATAAACATAAATATAAAAAATCATTCAAAAATATGAAAGTATACACGAGTTGAATGAAAAGTAATGACTAAAAACATTGACGGAAAAAACTACAGGGACCAAAAAGTGTGGAAAAAAATCTTCAGGGACTAAAATGAAAATTCTAGGAAATTATAGGAACCAAAAACATATTTAACCCTAAATTAAATGTATCATCTATCTCATGAGCTTAACTCAGTTGGCAAGACATTGCATTATATATGCATGTCTCGAGCTAATTGTGATTCATTTAAGAGGTTGTTATCTCTCAACAAATATTTTTTCATATGCATCAGCCATAAATAAATTAAGTGATTTTGTAATCTAATTAATTAAGTGCAACTTTTATCTTTTTTGTTCGAACTTTTTTTTCTTCTTAATATTATTGCGGTGTTTATTTAATTTTGACGGCTTTTTTTTCTTCCATTTGGTATCTATTACAAATCAAAGCAATGTCTTTGGCGTCTTAATGTTACATATATATATATATACACCGTACAAAGCAAAAAAAAAACTCTGGATTTAAATGAGGTTCCCGTAAACGGGCGGTGGGATTGGTCTCATCGAATTAGTCGGTTCTTAAGCTAAATACCGAGTTTAAAAAAAAAATAACAGATCTAGAGACATGAATAATTCAGACACTTTCATTTTGTAACAGCCTGACGGTGGTTCTGCAAGTGCACAGAATCGCTACCAAGTAATAAAGTGATAAGTGTATCGTTCTCCACAGGGATTGTGTCAAGGTTACTAGTTTCGCTTAGGAATATAGATAGTTGTCTTCGCTTTGTTTGTTTTGAATTGTATCTTTGCGGGTAATAGTAAATAACAGGAAATTAAATACTGAAATTAAATGATAGAAAATATAAATAGTGTGTGACCACACGTGGTGGTTAAGTGTGGTCAGATCCCTCCTTTAATCTTGCTTGGTGGTTATTCCCTTGTTTCCCTCTATTAGGAATTAGAATATTAAAAATAGGTTCAGAAACACTCGTTCCATATTTCTATTACAAACTGTTCAGAGCCTAGTTAGTGGTTACCCCTACTCTATTTAAGCATCATCGCCTCAAAGTTCCACTTTTTTGTTAAAAATGTTGGTATCATTATCTTAGTGACTCCGTGTGTCATAATCTGTCACGTGTGTCTCTAACTAGTCCTATCTCTGCCTCAGGTAGAAATTATCGTTCTTTCTAATCCTATACTAAGACCCCAGATACTGAATTTAATGGTCTCATGTTGGCCCTAGCACACTATCCTTTGTTCGGGATTACTAGCTTCGTTTCTTCGATTTCCACTAGGTCCTTAGATTTTATTCTAATGTGATCAATATTAAAATAAATATAAAACCGGATAATAAAAGAGTTTGAAAGTATAAACAATTGAATTTACACCAAATTATATAAAATACAAAACCAAGCATTCGTAACGGAGTTCCTCAACTCCACCTAACCTAGGAAAAATAAATTACAAAAACAGAAAGAAAAGAACTTTATTGGCCTTGGAGTTCATTGGCCTCCTTGCCTCCTCCTTAGAGTTCTCCTAACTCTAGAGTGAATATTGAACAGGTCTCAATATTTCTGAATAAATAATAGTGGAGGAATGAGGCTCTATTTATAGTTTTTCTGCGCATCCATCGCACCCATCGTGGCCACGATGGCATGTATTTTCGCATCATCGTGGCCACGATGGATCATATCGTGGTGCGATGGAAGATTTCTTCAGGATTTTCTGCGTGTTTTTCAAGTCATGATTGTGTCACGATGACAAGCCATCGTGGTACGATAGAAAAGATTTTCTGCAGATTTTCTTCAATTAAACTGCCTTCTCATCGCGCAACGCTGAGATTCATCGTGTGTACGATGGCTGCGCTGCTTTATTACATTTTTGCCCTTTTTGCTGGTTTTTCCTCTTTTCTTGCTTCTGGTCCAAGTAACTTCACTTTTTTCAGGTATTTGTTTGCTTTTGGGCTTCAATTGCTATTAAAACTATCCTAAATTACTACTAAAAACAACGTATAATTAACTGTCATCACAGCCCGAGCCCCTCTTTTAAGGCGACTCATGATCTTCTCTACTCCCCTCTCCAATAGAGTTTTTGCCTTCCGTGAAAATCGAACCACGTACCTTGTGGTTCAAGTACATGTTCAATTTATTCCCACTACCAATTAAACTAGCTCACGCGTGCAACTCACATGAGGCAAGCCCCATCGCGCATTCCAGTATTGCGTCCCGCGCAGGTATTGATGCGCAGCCCTCCCAAGCCAGGGGCATATCTGCTTGATCAAGCACCGATTGCGCCTCGCACAAAGCATGGTGCGTGCCGCACCAGGAGCAGTCTTGTCGTGGTGCTAAACTTTCTGATCTTAAGATTTTAAGGCAATTACAACATAGAACATGAAGTCAATTTTCAAGTATCGCAAGTTGGCTTAGTGTACATGTACACATTGACATGAATTACAATATTATATTAAAAGTAAAATAAAATTTCAACATATAAAATTCATTTTATAGTAATATATAAAAGATATATTCCATTCGTCAAAAAAAAAAAAAAGACATATTCCATTAAATATTAATAAATTTAAATTACTATCTTAAAAATTTGATTGTAATTTGATTATTAATTAAGAGTGCCCTTTTATTCATTAAAAAAAAGGGTCCTTTTATGTTATCTTATATTTATTAGTTAGTTGAACCTTTAATTTTGCCAAACACTTTAATTAGTTTATCAACTATAAATCATCAACTATAAATAAAAATTATCAGCTAACTTATCAATAATCTACTATTTTTACCAAACAATTTTCTATCTCGGTAAGTGTTCCATCTCGGTTAAAAAATATATAAAAACATCCCCCACTAAATGATTGTGTCATGTAAATATTTTATATATGACCTATAATATAAATCAAATACATTAATTTTTTTTTTTTGGTAAAAATATAAATTAATTATTTAATAAACTTAAAAAATCAATTATTTCTTACAAAAGATCAGAGAGAATATTATCTAAACACGATTTTCACACAGATGCAAAGATATATAGAACGTTAATAATTTGAAACTATTTGTCGTTTTGAGATATGTGTGATTCACATTTTTTTTTTTTTGGTAAAAGTGTGATTCACATTTGATACTCATGTATACCACGATGTATACCAGATTCTGAATCAACGGAAGAATATGCTGTGGGGAAGAGTTTTGAGATTATTGCTCTTTAATTAATTTAGCATTATCGGTTTTATTTATTTATTTTTGGTACAAAATTTATTTATTTATTTAGTTTGTATCAATGAGAGAATCCGATGAGCTCAGCAGCTCCTTAATTATTGATTAATTATTTAAAATAATAATAAATAGATTCACGTGCCATTTGATTTTTGGTTCCACGAGTAAGTAGTGTCTATATATATATATAGAGTCAGGATCCGTTGACACCAACTAGTTTGACACCAAATGTTACACCTCTCAATAACGTTTTAACCGATATAAATTTTATAAAATCCACCGTTGGATTGAAAGTTTACATCATATAGATCATTTGTGTAAAATTTCAGACAAATCCAAAATCATTTGATATGCTATTGAGACACATAAAGATTAACGGCATTTAAAAAAATACAAAAACCGTTAATTTTGATGTATCTCAATAACATATCAAATGATTTTGGATTTATTTGAAATTTTACACAAATGATCTATATGATGTAAACTTTCAATCCAACGGTGGATTTTATAAAATTTATATCGGTTAAAACGTTATTGAGAGGTGTAACATTTGGTGTCAAACTAGTTAGTGTCAACGGATCCTGACTCATATATATATATATATATATATATATATATATATATATATATATATATATATATATATATATGTGAGTTGCTAATTTACAACCACCTAAAAATATGTAGGTGTAAATTAGCAATGCGCACCTTTATCAATTAGACCAAAATACCCTCATCATCTCTTTTTAAAATACTACTTTGATGGAAGGACATTATTGTAACCTGCTTTTATTTTATTTTAAAACTAATTTAATTTTTTTACTGATTAAAACACAAATAAAAATTAACAAAACAAATTCCAACATGTAGAACAAGATCTGAAAACGTCAGGCTGGACTTTCTTTCACCTTGCACCAAATATCTTCTTCCCTGGGTTTAATTTCATATATAGTTAACGATCAAATAAAAATTTCTTCTTTTTTCAATATTGAACCTACACAAACAATATTTATTTTTCTGATTTTAGAAAATTTACTCATCCACATAATTTAAAGAATTAGTGGCTTTTAATTTTGAAAAAAAATTTGTATTGTTTTACTGTAAAACATTTACGTGAATGAATGAATTAATATAGGACTATACTTTTAACAATTTACAACAATATCGACATCTTCAAGGTGTTGTTAAACAATTATAAAAAGTTGGTGTAAATTAGTAAGGTGAGTATACATCATTTGATTAAAGTTATCAAACTAACCCTCAATTTGATAGTTGTAAATAATAAATATTAATGGTTTTTTTCCAATTATAAAAAGTGCGCATTGCTAATTTACACTTACATATTTTTAGGTGATTGTAAATTAGCAACCCCATATATATATATATAATATATATATATACACATTATAATCAATCAAAGAGTCTCATCAGCACAAGATATGTTAAAAGAGACTACAAGAGTTTACAGATAAAAAAGCGTAAAAACAATCAAGATTATAGAGAAACACAATTACACCATGCCCAAACAAGTGGACTTGACCACCAGCTATGGTAGTTAGAGACTAAATTGATATTTGTTTTCTTCAACCACCAATAAAAATTTGTTTGACCTTGTCCAACAACTGAAATAAGAATTGTTTTGAGTTTCGAAATAATCATTGATTTCTTTCGTTGAATGAACAAATCAATATAGATTAATTTTGGTGCATATATCGTGCAATTATTTGTATATTGTGAATCAATCACAAACTATCACTATATTTGTCAAAAATAATAGAGTCAAATATTTTTAGCTATCTAACAATTGTGACTAATTAATACTGTAGTATAAAACTATTAAGTATTGAAAAATGTTAAACAGTGCACTCGGGACACTCTTTAAGCATCTTAAATAGTAAGTTTTTGTTAAAATTTTATGGAAATATGTGAAGTCAACGCCTCGAAAATTGAAATGTTCCACTTTTTGAGTAAATTATTTCTTTAAATAGAATGCTTAAAGAGTGACCTAGAGGCACTATTTAGCAAGACCCTTATATATTAACAATATGTTTCCGTAAGCTAAGCAAAAAATTAATAACAAAAACAAAACACAATAATTTAAAGTATAATTTGTTATGTTTCCTTAAAATAAGTTTCATAGAATGATGTAAGTATAATTTTTATTTGAAGAGAAAGAAAATTAAATATAATTTGCATATAATTTTATGAGAATAAGTAAAATTAAATCTGCAAAATGATAAAAAATTATCTTTTTTACTTATAATTTGGGACAAGAAAAGTTGGTTTTTTTTGCTTATAGAAAGAAGAGAGTATATAATAAATACTCTAAAGAAAACATTAACTGGTTATCTCCTTTGAAGGATAAAATTGTACAATTAATATCAATTAGGAAAAGTAGATTAGGGTGTTTGTTAATCTCACATGCTATTGTGTGGACTATTTGAAATTCTCGAAACAATGTAATTTCTTTGGAAAGAACCTTTTATGTTGATTATATGGTGGATAGGGTGAAACTTACATCTTGAAAAGTGTTCGGCCCATCAGACACTTTCGGTTGTTTGTGTGTCCGCCTTATTTAGGTGTTGGGTTTCTGGTTGTGTGTATTTCTGAAACCCATTTATATATTTTTATTGTTCTCGTATATATAATATTATATTTATCATTTAAAAAAATTTGTCAACAATCAACTTTCATAAGATTGGCTCGAGGATTGTGATACCAGGTTCATGAAAAAGAAAATTTATATAGCACATAGAAATATAGAATGAAAAATATTATTGGAAGTTTGAAAATTGAAATTAGGAATCGATCATGAATTACATTTCCCATTTCATATTATATTTAGTGTGTTTACAACAACGGTGACAACTACTTTAGACATAGAGTTTTGGAGACATTTCAAATTTCGAAGCAAACACAGCCAGCTTCTATTATGCACAAGTTGATCAAGTGGTGCACGGTGCACCACTTATTAATAATCCTATAATGAAAACGAATTTTATAAAATTCAATGTTGGATAGAAAGTTTATATCATATACATCATCCATATAAATTTTTAAAAAAATTGAAAATCATTTTATGTGTTATCGAGACATAACAAAATTAACGGTATTTAATAAAAATTCATAAACCGTTAATCTTGATGAGTCTCAAAAACATATTAAATGATTTTCAATTTTTTTAAAAATTTATATGGATGACCTATACGATATAAATTTTATATCCAACAGTAAATTTTATAAAATTCGTATTCGTTATAGAGTTATCGACAACTGGTACACCGTGCACCACTTGTCTAACTATTTCATTTTAGCCAAAGCGAGCAAACACATGCTTAATCGAATTCTAACATTGAGTACCACAAACATTGAGTACACAAAAGCTTATATATACTATTAAAACAACCTACGTAGTATATATATATTTGAATTTGAATTTGCGGTAACATTTACCAAATCACAATAACACCATAATTTTATTAAAGCTCTATAATATAATAGTCAGAGTGTTTTTGACAAACTTACCGCCAAACTAAATATACATTATATGTTTTTGGTCAGATTTTACTTACTTCGCAGCCAAACTCCAAATTACTAGAATCCCTTCCTCAAAGGGTTAACAAAAAAAATACACTTTGTTGGATATTTGTGTATTGGCCTCATTTTGCTAAAACAAATATACAAGCAAGATGTTGGACCAAATGTTTCAACATGTTAGGTACAAAAGATGTTGGACCAAATGTTGTAACATGTTTGGGTACGACAGTCAGATTGCCCAAATCTCGCGCATTTATTACACGTATCTGCTATATATGGAAATCCACTCTACAAACGTGTATATCAAGATTTGATCTGATCAAGACGCTATCAGTGAAGATATGTTCTTATCAAGACTTAATGGAATGATTCAACACATTGTTTATTTCCTAAAGAGGATAAACTATTTTAGGAAAGTTTTTATTAAGGTCTGATTTGCTTAGCTGGACGTGACTCAAAGACCAGCTATGTTCTGAAGCTTATCTTGGAAGATCAGGAGCGTGCTAGCTCTGTCTATATAAAGAAGACTCAAGACCAAGATTTCATGAACCGAAACCATTGTTCATCAAAGATGTAGTCTTTAGGGTTTCGTGTCTTTAAGCCACTCTCTAGGAGAGTTGGTGTAAGTGAACCACTCGGGTTGTGAGATGGTCACTATGTCCTCACTCAGAAACCTTTAGGTAATGAGTAGAGTATTGTAATATCTCTGAAGCTTTTAAGCAAGGAGATAGTGTTTGTGAGCCTCTCACGTATTGATTTAATACTTGAGTAGGACTGTGTTTTATTGAGTTGTAATGTTTTAAGGTTACTCCTAAGCTTTGAAGCACGGAGTTAACTGTGTGTGATTTACTCAAAGCTTTTAAGCAAGAGTAAAATATGTCACGGTGATTGTCGCCACATTTTATTCAACATTTTATAAACAACACAGGTTGTGTTGAGTGAGTGGAAGTGAGATGGGATCTCATGTCTAGGAGTTCCTAGGCAGAAGTTACATGAGTAGTGTCGAGGTCATAAGGCGTAAACCTAGGATTTGCTGGAGGTCTTAGTGTAAGACGTAAACCGAGGGTTTGCTGGAGGTCTTAGTGACTAGAGCTATTAGTGGATTTCCTTCCTGGATTGGTATCCCCCAGAGTAGGCAGGTTGGCTGAACTGGGTTAACAATTTCCTGTGCAGTTTATTTACTTGTTGATTTTATTATGTTTCGTAAGATGTTCCAACATTAAGTATGACATTCTCTTTAAATTGAATGTTGGAACATCTGATAAAACATTATTTCTCAGTATCCGTTTTAATGTTATATGCCTTGCCGTGTTATTTTTGTCAGACCAGATGTCTCGACATTCTATACAACATCTGGTTCTGCTATACCAGAATTTCAATTGGTATCAGAGCAGGCATCCTGTTCTGTTTTCTGGATGAGATCCTAGGGAAGATACTTTCTGGTTATGGGCAAGAAAGGAATACTGAAAATTTGTTTGAACTTGGAGAAGTTCACATTGATTGAATGGTCCCTAGAAGTGGAGGATGGACTATTCATGATAGGGTGTGTATTAGACCTATCTTTTGTTGTTCAGGCGTGTAGATCTTGTGATGAGTTGTTGTATGGTTTGATTTATTTTCAAACACGTGTTATTGTAGTGTGCCTGAAGTTTGTTGAGGAGTTTTGTGGTTTGAATTCCGCTGCATATATATCTGATGGAAAACTCCTGGTGGTTTTGTTTGTTGAGGATGCACCACTCTGTTTTATGATGTAAGCCCTGGTGTGGTGATGCTCGAGGAGAGTTTTTTTTTAATTAACTTGTTAGAGATGCCAAAGATACTTATGGGTGATCTCAAGTCCACTCATAAAGGCACTCATGTATGAGTTTGTTGAAAAGGGGTCTGAAGGAAGTTATGAGCAATTTATTTTTGCTTTCAACTCAGAAAAGTCAACTTCCAGTGTCTTTGATAAAGGATTTCTTGGTGTGTTTCGTTAGAAGGGAATTGATGTCTTACCAGATGTTGGAACATCTGACGGAACATCTGACGAGCAGATTCTGCAGAATCTTGTTGGATGACAGTAGGGCATGGCAGATGCTTGGGTGCTAAACAAAGTGTGTGTTGGTTACATATGTTTGGAACCTTCTCCTGACCTGGAAGAGGAGGCATCTGTGTCTGAGATGGTTTCTACGCTAGAAACATATCTTAGATAAGTTTGCTGGGACACGATCAACATATGGTTGACCTCTTGGGTTAGTTCATGTCTGATCCAAGTAAGTGATAGTTGAAGCTGTGTGCAGTGTTGATGTGTTATCTGATGTTTTAACCATGCATGTTATATTCTTATGATAATATCTAGTTGTATGAATGCATGATTAAACAAGGAGGATTTATTATTTTTGGGACCAAAGAATTATGGTTCTCTTGTATTTTTGGTGAAGTTAATTCTTGACCTTGTGCGTTAAAGATATCTTTTGAATTAAGATTGACGAAGTTTTTACTTCCCTTCAAGATGTGTGTTTGTGTTGAAGTGAAAGGAAGTATATGTTGCATCCCTCTCTCCATTGTCTGGTGCACACTAATCAAGGGAAATCCATCTGATGTATTTAGTGTTTCCACTAAGGTCACAAGTGAGTTTGTTGATAAGTCTCTCAAAGGATCTGTCTTTGAAAATGATGTTGTGTCGAATGTTGGTACATCTTTGGCACCTAAGACGGATGTTGTGCTAAGTACTGTCACATCTGTGGTACCTGATATTATGTTGGTTCAAAGAGTTCCAGATACCTATTAGAGGGAATCTCCTCTATAGGTTCAGAAGAATGGCATCAAACATCTCAAAGTAAGACAAGGGGTTGGAACATTAGAAGAAGTTTTTGAGATGTAAAATATGCATGTCCCTGCATGTGTGGATGATTTGATATTGAAGGTTGATCAACTACTGATGGTTGATTCTCCTGTGTTCCCTTGCAAGAGTTATGGACTACTATGGTATCTTCAGACCATAGTTCAGGATGAAACCAATGGGATTGAGATTGATGTCAAAATTAATGTTGAAACATCTTCTCCAACATCTGATTCTTCAGCCAAGGAAGCTGGTTCTACTCAGGGTGGAGTACAAGGTCAAGCAACTGACCTAATCTGGAATGACCTTTTTGTAAGAATAACTGTCATGAGTGGATGTTATTTGTTGGTGCCATATATGTGCAGAAGAATGGTGTCAGATCTAATGTCCTACCTTGTGTGAGAAGGTAATCATATCTGACAAATGATAAATACTTTAATGGGAGCTAAGTATCTGTATATCCTTTGTTGAAGTTATGCATAAAACTGATATATTTGTCTGAAGAGCTGTGCAATTATGTAGTCTGAACTTTATTGTTCGGAGAGTATATTTCTCTTCATGGTATTCAGGTGTTTTTGAAAAACCTGGATGATCTGCATTGATGGTACTCTATTGGGAGCTTCTTGAAGAATGTCTATGCACAATGAGTCCATTTGAATGATGATTTATGAACCGATGTAATTGGGTTCCAAAATCAGAAGCTGATGTCCTAAATGATGTTGTAACATCATATTTACTGATGGCTGTTCTGTGGAAGGTGCTTGAGACTTTGCATGGGAGTGCTCAAGCTGTGTGGTCAGAAGACGTGTTTCTGACTATGTGAATCAGAATGTAGAGGATCTGATCTTGTTTTAATAGTATGCTCTAGCAATGCATGACTATTTATTCCACTAGTATCAACAACTACTAGTGAATGTAAGGCTAGACGAATATTGTCAAATACTGAGGTTTGATAATTGTCTTTGGTTTTCTTCTGTTGCAAGTCACTCTAGAAAAAGGGTTGATAATCAGGATCTTAGTCAAGCTTTTAAGCAAACTAAGATGTTTTGGAATTTGTGAGTGACTTTACACCTTGTATGCATGACATCCTGCCTATTCAAAAGGTCATGATACATAGTGTGGTTCTGCTAGGACATTGATCAGATTTGTCCTTGTTAAGTGAAGAGGTCAGAATGCTTGGATGTATTCTCAAGAAGTGAGAGTATCTGACTCAGAATCGACTCTACTGAGGGAGTTGGTGTTGCCCTTCAACATGAAAGCATGAAGTCTTTCACATGTTTTCATTTAGTGCTCGAGTTTTTTTTTTTTCATCTTCAGCTGGAGCCCTGATTATCTATGACAGGTAGAGTCATGTGTGTATCTGTGGATTGCATTGGTACATATATATTGTCTAGAGTGTTGTACAAGCTTCTGGAGATCTTTGCCTCATATGAGAATATGATGTCAGACAACATGTTGTGACATTATGAAATTATTAACAAGGCATGGTTGATTCTAGTCATGTAAAGCTGAATAATTATATCAGTTATTCACATATCTCTCGAAGGGTTAAATGGTTGAGTCTGGGAGAATTTATTTTTCTCTACAGTTTTTTTTGGAAGGACTTTCCAAGAGTCTTCATTATTGAGAGATGTCACAAATGGGATATTCAGATGTCTTGGTATGTGTCACTAAGTGAAAGGAGAACACTTCGAATCAAGTGGAAGACAGTATGTTCGAAGATGTGTTGATCAATTCAAGTAAAAGAAGACAATGTCTGACTGAATGTTAGAACATTATTCGAGACATGTTTCCTGTAAGATCAACAAGGAAGTGAAATGGACAGTGTGATCAACCACGTGTCAGAAGGGAATGCATAAAAGGTCTGTGAATACTTTGAATCCATCTGAATCTACTTCTATTTTGCTTGGTCAACAAAATGTGCATCATCTAGGAAACCTATTTCTAAATCCATTATCCAGGTTAATCTTATATCTCAAAAGATCCTAGAAAAGTCTATCTATGTTTGTTGATGATGTTAATGAACCTACCAAACTCGTTTTGATAACCTCATTAATTCAGTTGTCATCCCTAATGTTGAGTCAAATGTTGTTACATCTGTTAAAGGTTTTTGTCAGTTCAAATGTTGTGGGTAGTATTAAAACATCTGTGAGATCTGTCTCTGAAATTGTAAGTCTAGATAAACCAAGATCTCTTAAAACCATAGGTCAGTCTAGTATGAATGTTGTGGTTGTTGATGACATTTTTTTTGAATTTTTTTATGTGTCATCTTTCAAAGTTGTTGATTCTGTCACTTTGTTATCCCCCACTAAAGTTGTGGTTGTGTCCCCCAAAGAAACCTCACCTGAGTCTGATATCACATCAGATGTCGAAACATCTTGGACCAACCTGTTCGTGTTGTTGAAACCTGTTCTACAATTCCCCAAACTGATGCTAATATGGTTCTGAGAGTCTTAAACCTGATGGTGGTTTGGAGTATTGAAGTTTAGACTGTGGTGGAAGAAACTGATCTTGATGATCTTCCACGTGACCAAGCTATTGCTCAAAGTATGACTGAAAGAGAACTGGTCATGCTATGACTGTTTGTGTGGATGTGCATTATGCGGAGAAGTACTGTATGTGTTCAGATGTGTTGTGATCAGATGTGATAATGCTCAGATATGTGATACTTAGATGTGATTACTACCACTATGTGTGACAGTTTCAGATCTGCTTCTGAAACCTCTAGCTTTATGTTCTCATGAAATATGTTGTGCTGTGATGTCATCCATGATGTCTACACATCCTGATCTGATTTTTGAGAATTTATTTTTCTCTGATGTGTGAGAATTCATTTTCCTCAGTATATGGGAGTTTATTTCTCCCTTTGTGCTTTAAAGGAGAAAGAAGCTATGAGAAGTATTACTAGCTCCTGACATTATTATCTCTGCTGGTGTGAATATTGTTGATTCCACAAACACAATTGTAGATGTTAATGTTCTTGTTGCTGCTGCATCTTAGACAAAAGATGCTATTGGTTCTGTTGTGGATAAACCAAAACAAACTGTTCCTAAAAAGGATGTTGTGCCAGACGTTGACACATCTGTGGTCCAACCTAAGGCTGATGTTACTATTGTCCAGAAACCTTTTCAAGAAACTGCTGTGGTGAAAGTTGTTGGGACATCTGTTGACCCATCTGACTCATATGATGAAGAAACAAGATCTGATGAAGAAAATTCTGCTGAGGTTGAAGAAGGGTCTCTCAGTCTAAAGAAAGTCATCAAACTGTGCCACTTAATGAAGAAGTGGTTGATTCTGAAAAGAATATGTATGAGGTTAATGTGCTTGTTAGTAAGAAGAAACAGAGTCTGAAAAGAAAGGAAGAATCTTCAAGTGACTCTAAGTATGATGTTGAGGAGGATGTGCCAGAAATCACACCCTCTGCCTCAAAGAAAAAGTCTGATGGGAAAAAGATCCCTCAGAATGTGCTTGTTGATCTCTGTGGCAATGTTTCCTTTCATCGTGCTTCCTTCGCACAAAGATGGGATCATGTGTACAAGGGGAGTTTTTGTTAGATGGATGCTCCATGCCCTGATTGGAAGACCACGTGCTTTTATACCATGCTGGAAGAACCTGTGCTAGAAGCTGTGCTACCATATGTTGCAACATCTTTGCTAACATGTGACGTATTTTGTGATTGCTCCTATTTGCTCTGATACCACGCTATATAAACATGTTGGAACATCATTGCTAACATGTGCTATGTGTTGTGCTATCATGTGTTGAAACATCTTTGTTGTCAATGCTCTAATACCATACCGGAGGAACCTGTGCTATCTGATGTGCTACTAGATGGTGAAACATCTTGGTCATCATGTTGAAAAATTTTGTGCTGATGAAGTGTGATTTGTTTTAGTCTATTTGATGATGACTCCACTGCTGATTTATATCTGATGAGGTATGTATCCCATGGTGTTGTCTTCGTTTGTAGTAGCTCTGTGCACTATGTTCCTGGATATCTCTACTATTGTACTCTTTGATTAATGCATGAAGACCCTATTTTGTCTAAACTTCTGACTAAAAAGGGAAGTAGTTTAGTAGTTGGTAGGCATGATGTGTTTTGCTGCTAATGTCTGTTGTGCTACCTGATGTTGAAACATATGCATGCTCGTTTAGTGGTTGGATGTGTTCTATTATATGATGTGGTGTCTGATGCTTAGACATCTGCTAATGTCTGTAGTATTGAATATGTGTTGTTGTATGCTTATGTGCTGATATGGATGATAAAATTGAGGGGGAGTAAGAATTGTTTTCTGATGATCATTCTGATAAGCATGTGCCAAAGTATTTGGAGGGAGTAAAATTAATTTTTGCTCTGATTCTGATTTTGAGGGGACGTAGCATAATGCAGTAAGTAGTTACTATTATGTTGTGCAATGATCTATTTGTTTGCTCTGAATGATGTCCTGCCATATGTTGGAACATCCTGGTTGCATGAGAACTTATTTTTCTCAGCTTTGTGGGAATCTACTCTTCCCAACTGCTATTTTGTGGTTTGCTTAAGGAGTTATGATCTGTGATGTGTTTTGTGTACGGTAGCAGTATGTGATGTATGGTATCTAATGATTATATGATGTGGAGCACAATGTTGAAGACATTTGTCTTTTTTGTTGGTACGTGATGTAATGCTTCTGCTAGTTCAAGACTATGGATTTGTTATGCTCTGATATTCTGCACTATGGATTTCTGTGATGTTCATTACTATTGCTCTTAATGCATGAAGTTTTTGTTTGGCATATTTTGTGGCTAAAAAGGGGGAGTAGTATGTTTGTGTTTGTCTGCTACTTTATAATGTTGTATCTGATGTTGTGACATGCTAGTCTAGCCTGTCTATGAAGAAGTAGTAGTGTGTGCAGTGATATGCATGAATTCAGGGGGAGTAAGAACCAGTTTTTAAGAACCAGTTTTTCTGATGGCCTGATGAGATGCATGAGCTGATGTATTCAGGGGGAGCAAAAGTATGTTTTTCCCTGATATGATATTAAGGGGGAGTAATGCAATATCAAGTTCTTTGCCTATGTGTGCTTAATGTATGGATGTTATGATGCGCTACAACATGTTGAAACATCTTGATGCTGATGTGGGAATTTATTTTTCCCAAGTGTGCTTGTGAGAGTTTATTTCTCTCTACTGAAGGATGAAGCTAAGTATGTTATGATTCCGTTGCTGTGTATGCCTCTGATGGTTTATGGTAAAGTTTATTTCTTTACCCTGTGCGTTATTTTCATTAGAGGAAATCTTTTGGAAGTAACATAGAAGATGTTCTACCTTCCTTCATATTTGTGTGTTCGCGTTGACTTGAAGGATTGTATGGTTTTTAAATCTCTCTGTGCTAATTAATGGGCTGAAGTTGTTTTAGCCAAAAATTGCCAAAGGGGGAGATTGTTGGATATTTGTGTATTGGCCTCATTTTGCTAAAACAAATATACAAGCAAGATGTTGGACCAAATGTTTCAACATGTTAGGTACAAAAGATGTTGGACCAAATGTTGTAACATGTTTGGGTACGACAGTCAGATTGCCCAAATCTCGCGCATTTATTACACGTATCTGCTATATATGGAAATCCACTCTACAAACGTGTATATCAAGATTTGATCTGATCAAGACGCTATCAGTGAAGATATGTTCTTATCAAGACTTAATGGAATGATTCAACACATTGTTTATTTCCTAAAGAGGATAAACTATTTTAGGAAAGTTTTTATTAAGGTCTGATTTGCTTAGCTGGACGTGACTCAAAGACCAGCTATGTTCTGAAGCTTATCTTGGAAGATCAGGAGCGTGCTAGCTCTGTCTATATAAAGAAGACTCAAGACCAAGATTTCATGAACCGAAACCATTGTTCATCAAAGATGTAGTCTTTAGGGTTTCGTGTCTTTAAGCCACTCTCTAGGAGAGTTGGTGTAAGTGAACCACTCGGGTTGTGAGATGGTCACTATGTCCTCACTCAGAAACCTTTAGGTAATGAGTAGAGTATTGTAATATCTCTGAAGCTTTTAAGCAAGGAGATAGTGTTTGTGAGCCTCTCACGTATTGATTTAATACTTGAGTAGGACTGTGTTTTATTGAGTTGTAATGTTTTAAGGTTACTCCTAAGCTTTGAAGCACGGAGTTAACTGTGTGTGATTTACTCAAAGCTTTTAAGCAAGAGTAAAATATGTCACGGTGATTGTCGCCACATTTTATTCAACATTTTATAAACAACACAGGTTGTGTTGAGTGAGTGGAAGTGAGATGGGATCTCATGTCTAGGAGTTCCTAGGCAGAAGTTACATGAGTAGTGTCGAGGTCATAAGGCGTAAACCTAGGATTTGCTGGAGGTCTTAGTGTAAGACGTAAACCGAGGGTTTGCTGGAGGTCTTAGTGACTAGAGCTATTAGTGGATTTCCTTCCTGGATTGGTATCCCCCAGAGTAGGCAGGTTGGCTGAACTGGGTTAACAATTTCCTGTGCAGTTTATTTACTTGTTGATTTTATTATGTTTCGTAAGATGTTCCAACATTAAGTATGACATTCTCTTTAAATTGAATGTTGGAACATCTGATAAAACATTATTTCTCAGTATCCGTTTTAATGTTATATGCCTTGCCGTGTTATTTTTGTCAGACCAGATGTCTCGACATTCTATACAACATCTGGTTCTGCTATACCAGAATTTCACACTTTACGTAGCTACACCTATATTAATATATATAGAAGCTTACATCAAAATCTATATTGAAACATTGCTACCCCTTGTTATCATAATTATCATTACAAACATAATAAGCTAATAGTCATGTAAATTCTAGCCATTTGTTTCTTCATTTCATGCTAGCTAGTGTTGGTGCTGCACAAAAATCAAGCATAACCAACACAAAAAGCCCATCATTGCTAATTTGATCTCAAAAGTTGAGGTTCATTCTGAGTCTATACCATCCTCTCTTACAAGCACCTACAAACATCCATCCATTTTTCACAAAAAATCTTTTACTTGGAAAGCTTCTCATATTATGTACCTCCCTTTGGTGCTCTTTTGTCCTTGAATCAACAAAATTAATGTTCGACATTGAATCCAACCACAAAATTTAAAGGTCTTAGATTCTAATATATATATAAAATCTTAATTATATGAAATTAAGTATGAGGGAAAAATAATAATGTGTTATGATTACACTTTGCTCTTTAATTTAATTTACTTTGTGTCTTGTGGCTGCCTTTTATAGTTCATTTTGAGGTTGTTTTTAATTGACTACATTCTTGGTAACAAGACCTTGACACTTTGTTCAATGGTTAAGAGTTGAGATGTTTGTTTTAAAACTGTGGTAGAATTTTCGAAAGTTAATTATGGAAGTCTTTATGTATATGTTTGTTGTAGTACTAAAACTAACATGTATATTTAGTGAGTTGTGTTAGTTTTATTGGTTAATTTTCTCTATTTTTGGATGAAGTGAGAACATAACGTGTTGGTGTGCTATATCGGATCAGTGTACATAATGTGTACTAGTAATTCGGAAGTAATATTCTGCCATGAGTAGAATATGCTCGAAAGGGTCATGTGAGCTTAGCTTAGTTGATAGAACATTGCATTATATATATAGGGGGTCGGGTTTTGAACTCCGATCATTTCACTTATCCACCTTATGAGTTGAATTTTTAACCACTAGATAATACTTGAGAAGAAAAAGAATATGCTCGAAAAGTATTAAAATGATACCCAAATTAGCAATATAGCTAGCATAGTTCTTGACATTGCTTGGTATACTTTACCATTAAAAGAATACTAATTTACCTAATTTTTGAATAATAAGAAAAATGGTTGTTATTGTAAAAAAAAATAGTTAGTTTGGTAATTAATAATAATAATAATAAATTTGTTGTTCATAATTAATTTAATAGTAAGAGTTTGATCTTATAATTTTAATTGGTTGAAATGTAAGAACATAATGGTTTTTATTTTAATTATTAGTAAAAACCCACATTAAGTATGGTCCATATGTTTTAGGAGTTTATGGTTTTAGAGCATCTCAATTTTTAATGGTCATTATTTGGGTGGTAATGGCTCATGATTTCTTGATGGTAGAATCAAGCATATAAAGTAGCATTTGGTCCCTAAGCTCTCTCTTAATTCACTATTCAGAAAATATACACCATCTATATAGTTAAGAGTAAGAGCTTGGAAGACTAAAAGAGCCTCAACAACTTCAAGCAAGATCAATCCTCAACAGGAACAAGCTTTAAGCAATAGCAATGGCGAGAGGTATTTCAGCTATTTAAATTCAATTTAGTTTCCGCTGTTTAAGGTTGAATTTCATTTATGAATTTGTAGAAATTCTTACATTTGGTATCAGAGCCCTATTTGCCTCTGTCTTGCAATTTCGTATTCTGATTATTGTGTTTTTAATCCATTCTAAATTTTTTGATTTTATATGTTTGTAACTGTTTAATTTATACACTGAGATTCTTTTAAACCATATAGAAATAATTTCGATTCATGTGATTTAGAGTTAAAAATAGTTATGAAATCAAAAGCTTTAGTAATCTGGGTTTTGCTTGAATTTTTCATAAATTTCGATTTCAGATTAAGAGCGTTTTAGATGCAGAAAAATATTGAATCATATGGAAATATTTTAGATTCATGATTCTGTGTTTAAAACATGAATTTTCGGTGTTATTTTGGCTTGAAATCGAGTTTTCCAGTTTCGGGTCGCGTGGGTTTTTCAACCGGGTCGTTCTGACCCGTCTGAAGGTTGAAGATGATAATTAAGTTTAATCAATGGTATTGTTATAAATAATACGTAACGCGTTTCATTAACAAACGTTCCACTTTGGTCGTAGTGGTTGGTTCGGCTGTTTGTAACTGCGAAGACGCGGGTTCGATTCCGTTTTTTGTGTGTTTTGCGAAATTTTATTTTTATGAACAGCATTGATTAAAATAAAAAAATAAATAAATAAAGTACCAAAACTCAGGCGGCCAGCAGTTTCGAACCAGGGACCTTGATATTGCGTTTAATCCGAGTAACCGCTAGGCTGCAAGTAATGTTTTGATATTTAATTGCATTGAACGAATATTTATTCTGTGATTAAGTTCTGTAACCAAGTAAAGCATGACATTTAAGTTTTGATCATGTAATTATGTATATTAAATTTAATTGGTTACATTTTATGCAATTGAATATTATGAATTAAATGTCAAAATGATTTATATGATTTATATGATTTTATTTGATTAAGAGTAGCCACAGCATCTTTAATCGAGTGAAATTATATATTAAGAGTTTAAAATCATGTTAGTGACATTGGTTGTAATTGACTATATTGAACGTAGTAAATTTTATCCCACAGGAATTTTTATTATGTTTATGTATGGTTAATTAGGATAAAATATTAAATTATATTTTCTAATTTACCCACAGGGATTAGAAAAGGGAAAATAATTTGATAGTTTTATCATTAAGTTATATGAATCTAATTGAATAAAACTTTAGCCCACAGGTAAGTTTTATGTCACTAGGTTCATAGTTTGAAACATGATTTACATTGGTAAAACATGATACTATTTGTTTGGTAGTCTCGATTTAATTATAAGCATGTAAATTTAATTTTACAGCTATGCAGCCTATAAATTTCTCTCACTTTAAGTGTGAAATTCCCGAACTAAAGGATGAAAATAATAAGGTGTAGAAGGAGAGAGTTCTTCTTCATTTAGGATGTATGAATATTTGATTATGCTATTCGGAAAGTCGAACCATCTCCTACTACAGATGTTAGCCTTCAGGAAGATGTCGATCTTTATGAAATGTGGGAGCGATCTGATCGTCTCCGAATGATGTTCATAAAGACCAACATTTATGCTAACTTTCGTGGTTGAGTTGATCAGCATAGTAATGTCCAAGCATTGCTTAAGGTCAATGATGAACAATTTAAAACATCATATAAGGCACTAGCGTTATCACCTTAATTATGAAGTTTTCATCCATGAAGCTCATCATTATGAAAGGTGTGCATTAGCACATCATGCAAATGAGGGATATAGCAGCACAACTAAAGACTTTTGAGATTAACATGTCTGAATATTTCCTTGTGCATTATATTTCGAGTACTCTTCCATCTCTATATCAACCGTTCATAAATTTCTTTTAACACACATAAGGATTAATGGTCAGTCAATGAACTCTTGACCATGTGTGTTCAAGAAGAAGAAAGATTTGTGATGGAAATAGATAAAGATGTTATAATGGCAAATATGGTTGATGTTATTTATAACACATGGTGGGTTGATTTTGGTTCTACAATCTATGTTATTGAATACCTTATAGTGTATAACCAACTAAATGAAACCACTTCCAAGTGAGCAAGACATCTATTCAGGAAGTAAGGTGCGTTCACATATAGATGTTGTTGGAACATGCAATTTAATTTTTCAGTAGTGGATTTGTTTTTTAAATTTGGAAAAATACTTTTTTTTTATATTCCAAAATTTTTCTAGAAATTTAATTTCTATATCAAGGCTTGAACCATTGGGATATTCCTTTATTTTTTATAAAACGTCTTTCAGTTTGTTTTATAAATCTAAATTTGTTGGAAATGATGTATTACCCAATGGTTTCTTTTCTCAATTAATTTTTCAAATTGATGCCACTAATAATGTTATGCATGTTCAAGCTAAAACTAATTGATGTGTTATAAATAAGGAATCCTCTATTCTATGGCACCGGAGATTAAGACATTTCTCCATTCAGAAAATCAAAAGACTAGCGAATGATGAAGTACTTGATACTTTGGATTTCACTAATTTGAGACTTGTGTAAATTGCATTCAGGAAAAGCAAACTAACACACATTAGAAAGGTGCTAAGAGGAAATCTGAAATATTAGAAATCATACATTCAGATATATGTTATGCGTTCAGACATGGACATATAAGGTCCGAAATACTTCATCTCCTTCATTGATGATTAATAACGATATATGTATGTCTACTTGCTTCATAATAATTACGAAGCGTTGGAAGCCTATAAAGTTTTAAGGCTGAAGTAGAAAATAATGCGAAAAGCAAATTAAGATCGTGAGAAATTATAGAGGTGAAAAATATTATTATATATATATATATATATACTGAGAATGGACATAGTTAGGAGTATGCGTAGCAACTTCGGACTTTCAAAGTCATTGTGGAGCAAAACTCTTAAAACGGTAGTGTATATATTGAACCGTGTTCCAACTAAGGTTGTCCCAAAGACACCTTTTGAGTTATTTAAAGGTTGGAAACCGAGTTTGTGTCATATACGCATTTGGGGATACCCATCTGAAGTAAGAGTTTACAACTCACAAGAAAAGAAACTAGACCTTATGATTATAAGTGGGTATTTCATTTGATATGCCGAAAAAAAAAATCTAAGGGTATTAAGTTATATTGTCCATCTCATAGCACTAGAATTGTGGAATCGAGAAATGCAAAGTTTCTTGAAAATGACTTGATTAGTGGGAGCAATCAATTCCAAGACATTAGTTCTGATAAAACTAATATTGATGTTGATTGTCATTCGTAGTACCTGATGACAAATCGTCACACTCTCTAATCCAGGCCTATTTTAGCAACATTAGATACATTTTAGTAGGTTTTTAGCAATAAATATGAGAGAAATCTAACCATTAGCTTGATTACTTATTTTGCAAGAAAACAGGAAAAACTGCAGGAAATGAATGCTTTTCACTACGCTGGGGGCGTAGCCCATCACGCGCCGCGTGATGGAGCTCACAGGGAGCCAAGATTTCCACTCTGATCACGCGCAGCGTGATACCTGACCACGCGCGGCGTGAAGTTTTGTTCAGGAAATGGATTGCTCTCTGACTTGACCACGCGCGGCGTGATGCCTTACCACGCGCGGCGTGAAGCTTTGCTGAAGATGAAGAGTGCTCTCTGACTTGATCACGCGCCGCGTGATTCTGTTATCACGCGCGGCATAGTGATGGAGTTGCAACCACGCGCGGCGTGGTAGATCTGGCGCGCGGCGTGGTTGCCTTCTGTATATATATTTTCTGCATAATTCTGTTTTCGGGTTGGAAAATTCTGCGAAATTGGACTACATTCTGGTCTTGGAACTTGAAGATCGTGATTCAACACTCCAGTGGAGAGCTCCAAGCGCATCAGATCATGGATTCACAAGCCGTGGCGATGAAGCGAGGAAGCGAACGAAGAACGATGAGGAGCTAAACTCCTTGGAGGTAGGATCTAGGATAGTCTAGAATGTAGGGAGATCCTGTGTAATCTGTTATATGTGTAAGAATCTACTCTTTTCATAGTGATTAATTTGATGCAATTCAATGTTTAATGCTTTACAATCCTTCATTAGTGTTGTAATGATTTTGAGTTAAGTCACGTGCGAGAGTATTGATTTAATGTCTGAACTGAATTGTATTGAGCACTCGAGTGTCTCCGGTCGAGAGATTGAGGCATAGAGTGTAGCGAACGATTGACGCGCGTTAATATCATTTGTTGTAGGTAGCTTCCGCCCGAGAGATCGGGGGAGTATCGACAACGAATAGAGTGGATTTTGACAAGAGATTGCGATTCACTAATTTGTCGATCTAGTTGTGAACACTTGAGTAGATCCTATGACATTGTAGGTTGCATGCGGTTAGCTATAGACTAGATGATTCCGATGATTCTACCTCGCTTTTTCCACTATATCAAAGCACATTTTCTAGTAATTCATTACTCAACATACCCCCAATTTATGTGTATTTTCTGTATAATGTCTATGAACACCGTTCGACTAGTTTGATCACACAATCCCTGTGGATCGATATTTTTATTACTACGTGATTTTCGTGCACTTGCGAAATTTATCATCAAGTTTTTGGCGCCGTTGCCGGGGATTGTGATTGACTCAATTAGGCAATAGTGTTCATATTTTCTGTGTTTGTTTGATTATTTTCTGTTTTATATTTTTCTCCCGGAGCGTTCTACTTGTGTGTTTCATTGTGCATGCGGAGAACAGGTGCTCAAGAGCTGCAATTTGATCCGGAGATTGAAAAGACAGCTCGCGCAATTCGAAGGGCAACAAGGGAAGCTCAAGCTTCAAGGGGAACAGCTTTGCTAAGGGATACACCGGACTGTCAAGGAAGGACTGCAGCAACAATGGAGGAAGAACAGGTTCCTCCGGTTCCTCAACCGCCAAGGCGTACCCTTGGTGATTATGGGAGGAGAGACAATGACGCGTTGGCAAATCAAGGCTTTCAGCCGGCGAATCCTGTCTCATTTGACATCAAGAACACGGTCCTTTCCGCCTTAAAAGAGAATCCTTATTCCGGTTCGGAAGCTCAATGCCCGAACTTACACTTGTCTCACTTCTATGAAGCATGCGACTATACCGATCCGCCGGGGGTGAGCGAATCGGACAAAAGACTGAGGTTATTCAAGCATTCTCTCACCGGCCGTGCTAAAGATTGGTTAGACACGATACCAGCCGGAACAATTGAGACTTGGAGACAGCTGGAGCGGAAGTTCTTAGATCGTTACTTCCCTATTCATAAGTTTCTAGAAAGAAGGGCTGAAATTAGCAACTTCGAACAAGCGGATGGTGAGACGTTGTATGATGCTTGGGAGAGGTTCAAAGTTTGTCTTAAAAGGTGTCCGAATCACGGTTTCGATGGCCACAATCAGATGCAAATGTTTACCCAAGGTTTGAGGGCTCAAACGCGAATGATACTTGACGCATCAGCCGGTGGTTCGTTGAAGAACCGTGACGAAACTGAAGCAAGAGAATTGGTTGAAAGCATGGCTCAAAACGAGTATAGAGCTACTAATGATAGGGGAGCTAAAAAGAAAGGCGGAATGTTGGAATTGGATACTCAAACAGCACTATTGGCGCAGCAAAAGCTCATGACTAGCCAAATGGAAGCAATGATGAAGCTGCTGTCCAATCCACAAGTTCAATCTTCTCCAATAGGTAAAATTGACAATGTGCGCTGTGATTTTTGTTTGCAGGACCACCCAAATGGCGGATGCTTCCCGGAGGGTTCAGAGGAGGCTCGCTACTTGGCCAATTTTCGGAAGCCGTACAACAATAATAACAACGGTTCCGGATGGGGGAATGGTATGCAAGGTCAAGGTACACAGCAACAGCAGCAAAGGCCTCCATCAAGGATGGAAGAGACTCTAAATCAGTTCATGCTCATGACCCAAAGCAACTTTGAAGCGATGAAATCGAGTCAAGCAACCTCTAACAAGAATCATGAAGCTTCTATAAAGAATCTTGAGGTGCAAATGGGTCAGCTGTCAAGACAGTTTTCGATGTTGCAAAACCAAGGAGGTTTCGGTGGAAACACTCATGATAATCCGAAAAATGAAACTTGCAATGGAATCACTTTGAGGAGTAGAGAGATACCGGAAAGGCCAGTTGTGGAGAAACCCTTGAAAAAGAAGGTCATTGAGGGAGAAGTTGAAAATAAGCAAGAAGTTGTAGTTGAAAATGAGAGATATGAGGGAGAAGTAGAAAAGGAAAATATGCCTAAAGAAGTTGAGATTAGTGAGGATGAAATAGAAGAAGTTGAAAAACAGAGGGAGACAAAAGAAAAAGAGAGTAAGAAGGTTGAGAAAGGTAAAGGAGTTGATGAATCGCCATATGCTAGGATGCCTTTTCCTAGGAGAAAGAAAGTTAAGAATCTTGAGCGGGAGAAGGAGTTCAAGAAGTTCATGAAGGTGTTGAACAAGCTTGAGATGGCTATACCTTTAGTTGAGGCTTTGGAGCAAATGCCGAGTTATGCAAAGTTTTTGAAGGAGCTGCTCACAAAGAAAAGAAAACCATTGGATGATGAAATGGTAAGTATGACGGAGGAGTGCAGCGCCCTCATTCAACGGAAGCTACCGCAGAAAAAGAAAGATCCGGGGAGCTTTACAATTCCATGTTCCATTGGAACGCTCACCATTGAAAAAGCTTTGTGTGATTTGGGTGCTAGCATCAATTTGATGCCGTTATCGATGATGAAGAAGATACCGGGAGCTGTAGCAAAGCCGACAAAGATGAGTCTCTCTTTGGCGGATCGATCGGTTGTGCATCCGGAGGGTATTCTCCATGATGTGTTGGTTAAAGTTGCCGGGTTTGTGTTTCCCGCGGATTTTGTGGTCTTAGACATAGAAGAAACTAGAGAGTGGGAACCTTTGTTACTTGGTAGACCCTTCTTAGCAACTAGCCGTGCCCTAATCGATGTAGAGATGGGCGAGCTCATGCTAAGGACCGATGATCAGCAGGTAACATTCAATGTTTTTGATAAGATGGAGTGTGATGATGGTGACCCCCAATGTTTTAAAATCCAGGTTTATGATCATATTGTTAAACATGCTCTTAAGTTACCTTGGAATGCACACTACTTGCCACATGGTGGCACTTCTTCTCCGTGACCCTTAGGGGCATGGAACGTCAAGCATCGGGACGTTAAACAAGCGCTGGTTGGGAGGCAACCCAACGGTTTTTAATGTTTTAGTATGTTTTCTTTTGAAGTATGTAGGTAGGTGTGCAGCAGAAGCAAGGACGGAAGCAAAAACAGGGCAGAACAGAATTCTACCACGCCGGGGGCGCAGTACAATCACGCGCGGCGTGATCCTTCATCACAGAGGAGGAAGTTTTCAGAAGGCATTACGCGCGGCGTAGGGGTGTATCACGCGCTGCGTGAAGATTGGAGAAATATGGAGTCTCTGACTAAGTGATTACGCGCCGCGTGATGGTGATTACGCGCGGCGTGGCCTGTTTGAAAGAAGTTCTTGACCGTTACAATTGCTACTACGCGCGGCGTAGATGGACCACGCGCGGCGTGGTTACACAGGAAAGCGTGTCAAATTTGAATTTCTTCATCTTCTCAACCGCTCCATCCGTCCCATCATCAATTCACACGGTCTCCCACGCGGAAAACTCCATTGACAACCCATTTTCACTCTCCAAACTTCTCCAATTTCACTTCTAATCACCTCCAATCATCCATTTCATTCACATTCACATTACACCCATATCACCCACTCCTAATTCCACTCCAAATCCCTCATTTCATCCCACATTTCACCAACTTCCCAAATTTACCCATTTCAATCTTTACAATATCACCATGTTGACTAGGCTAACCGGAAAGGGAAAGAAGAAGAGTGATGCTAACCCACCGCAAGAGCCTCCAAAGAAACCAAGAACGAAGATGAGTGCAAGCAAGGGCCAATCTTCTAGGTCCGCGGAAGCATCTCCTCCTCGCCGGAGCAATGTGACTCAACCACAGGTTCATCCCCACTTCATCAGTGCAATCCATGAAAAAAGGTACACAAAAATCCAAACCTTCACTATTAATCAAGAAAAAGGTTTTGGAGAAGATTTGTTGAAAGGTGTGGCTGAGATAGGAAATGAGATCAAGTCTAGGAAATGGGGGAAGTTTAATAAATTGATGATTAAAGATGAAGCTAATCCGGGGAATCAGATGTGGGTAAGGGAGTTTCTCGCGAACGCTTATCTGCCTGATCAATCGTCGGTTCCGGAGTTCTATTCGACAGTTAGGGGAATAAGAGTGTACTATTCCGCAGCTCACATTAATACATTGTTGGGTTGTCGAGTGAGAGGTGCTTGTGAGTTGGTATCCGAGAAGGAACGAATTTCTAACGGTGGCCTTGCGGTAAGAGAAGAGTTAAAGGCGGTTGTTTGCAGGCCTGGAGCTAGATGGCTGCCGCACTCCGCTTCATCCCTTCCTACTAGGTTGAGTTTGACGAGTTTTAACCCTATTCACCGTGCTTGGGGAGAATTCTGGCTGAAGAATGTCCGGGTGGTTGGTAATAACTCTGAAATTCAGATTGATAATGTTGCTGCTGTTCGGTTGTTAGTTGAGGGTCGCCATATCGATCTTGGTCTTTGGTTACAAAGGGATTTACATGAAATGGCAAATAATAATAATCCGACTTTTACTTTGGGGCATTGCAACTTAATTGCTGCTTTGTGTAGAGCAAGCAATGTCCCTATGTGTGTGCAAGAAGGTGACTTACATCCCGTCCGTCCTCTAGCTTTATCATACTTTGAGAAAAGGTTTGAGAGAGGTCCGATTGTGCCCCGCGGTGAGGGGAATGCTGCGAGAGAAGAAGCTTTGAGGGAAGAAGAAGAGATAAACCGGTTTGAAGAGGGTAACCATCCGGATCAGCAGGGGGATCCGGCAAATGAATATCAAGAAATACCGGCACATGCTCCTCCTCCTTACTCTCACGATGTTAACCAGCTGGCTTCAATGTTGCATCAAATGGAAATTTCTCAATATTCCGGGCTGCCGAATCTCTACTTTGATACCGCCTCTTCCATGTACACCGAGGCGATGACTTACCGGTCTACCTTCCCTCCTCCTACTTTTGGGACCTTGTATCCCATTGATACTGATTGGGAGGCGCATCAGGCGAGGGAGCTGAGCTCATTTCAGGCCAGACAAGCTTATAATTCAGGTCTGCGAACTTCTGAGTTGGCTGAGATCGAGAGGCGACGCCGGGTTGAGCAGGATGAGGCTGCTGCGATGGAGAGGGAAATGCTGGATGTGGATGGGCTGAATTTGAATTTGAATAGCCCGTTCACAAACTACTTCACTAGCCAACCGGATGACGCGGTTTGATGTTGCTGTGATGATGTTCTGATCTGCTGCTGCTGCTACTATGTTACTACTACTCTATCTCTATCTTTACTTAATTGTCTTTTAATTGTTTGGTTTGTAATAATATTCTGATGTTGCTTGAATATTGGCTGGATATTTTATTTTGTGTACTCTAAATTTGAATCCTCCTTTGTTTAATTATGGAATGATTTTTACCTCTAGAGTTTGTTTCAACATTTTGGCATGTTCTTTCTAGTCACTTGAGTATCAATTACTTGATTTTCTCCGTGTGTAATATGTGAAACTTGCAGTGCAATAGCTTGTTGCACTCATGTGATCAAGAGGCAAAGGAAGGGAACGCACACTTTTTGACCGGTTCTTTGATTCGACCCAACCGAGAGGTATTGAGCCAAACACTCATTTTTCTTCTTTGTGTGATATCCACTCTTGTATTGTCTCTCGATTTTGCTTGTCGTCTTTGTATTTGATTGGTACTTTTGTAGCACACACGAGGCATGTTTCTTGGTACCTTTGAGCCTTTCTATCCACCCTTACATATAATTATCCTTTGCTTAACCAATTTGAGCTGAAAAAGAAAATGTTATTTTTGCTAAACCTTAAGAAAATTTTGATGAAAAAAAAGGAATGACTTTCTTGGAGGTTAGGCACCTAATTAGTGGTTGATGCGCATTGCTCACTACTAAGTTTGGGGTTGCTCTTTGGAATTAGCAACAAATAAAGTTTGGGGTGAGGGTACTAGAGAACTTATGAAAGTTTTGATTTGAAAAATTGAGAAAAAATTTTCAAAAAAATTGCAAGGCAAAGTAGAAAAGAAAAAGAAAATGAAAAAAAAAGATGAATGAATGTGAAAAGAAAAAAATATAGAAAAGAAGTGATAGCCTTGAATTCAAAAGAATTGCAAAACTTTGTTTGATGATTGAAAAAGTTCTCTAGTCCACTATAGTTCAAAAGTAAAGGGTTTTGGTTTATGAATTTTTGACCTTAGGGGGATCTAACTCCAAGTTTTTCTACTACTTATCCAAAAATGTCACCATCCACCCTAGCCAAGCCACGTTATAACCCTAAAAGTCCTCTAATGTGTGTGCACAAAGTGAACCGAATGAATTCTTAGATTACTTGCAAAATTATTGTTGACTTGCATTGATGTGTTGATTTGAGTGAATTACCAAAAACTGAAGAGTGCATGTGAGTAGTGTGATGAAATCATAGAGCTTTGGTCGAAAAGTGTGAACTACTTGAAAATGCCTTGCGGGAATGGTTGTGCAATTGAGCATTGTTTGCAGGTGGATCATTGATCATCAGGTGAGTCTCACGTATGTATGATTCGAGTGAATTTAAGGAAAATGCCAAGGTCTTGACACAAAAGCTTGAGGTAAAAGTTGTTTCCTTGAGGACAAGGAAAGGTTCAAGTTTGGGGTTGTGATGACAAATCGTCACACTCTCTAATCCAGGCCTATTTTAGCAACATTAGATACATTTTAGTAGGTTTTTAGCAATAAATATGAGAGAAATCTAACCATTAGCTTGATTACTTATTTTGCAAGAAAACAGGAAAAACTGCAGGAAATGAATGCTTTTCACTACGCTGGGGGCGTAGCCCATCACGCGCCGCGTGATGGAGCTCACAGGGAGCCAAGAATTCCACTCTGATCACGCGCAGCGTGATACCTGACCACGCGCGGCGTGAAGTTTTGTTCAGGAAATGGATTGCTCTCTGACTTGACCACGCGCGGCGTGATGCCTTACCACGCGCGGCGTGAAGCTTTGCTGAAGATGAAGAGTGCTCTCTGACTTGATCACGCGCCGCGTGATTCTGTTATCACGCGCGGCATAGTGATGGAGTTGCAACCACGCGCGGCGTGGTAGATCTGGCGCGCGGCGTGGTTGCCTTCTGTATATATATTTTCTGCATAATTCTGTTTTCGGGTTGGAAAATTCTGCGAAATTGGACTACATTCTGGTCTTGGAACTTGAAGATCGTGATTCAACACTCCAGTGGAGAGCTCCAAGCGCATCAGATCATGGATTCACAAGCCGTGGCGATGAAGCGAGGAAGCGAACGAAGAACGATGAGGAGCTAAACTCCTTGGAGGTAGGATCTAGGATAGTCTAGAATGTAGGGAGATCCTGTGTAATCTGTTATATGTGTAAGAATCTACTCTTTTCATAGTGATTAATTTGATGCAATTCAATGTTTAATGCTTTACAATCCTTCATTAGTGTTGTAATGATTTTGAGTTAAGTCACGTGCGAGAGTATTGATTTAATGTCTGAACTGAATTGTATTGAGCACTCGAGTGTCTCCGGTCGAGAGATTGAGGCATAGAGTGTAGCGAACGATTGACGCGCGTTAATATCATTTGTTGTAGGTAGCTTCCGCCCGAGAGATCGGGGGAGTATCGACAACGAATAGAGTGGATTTTGACAAGAGATTGCGATTCACTAATTTGTCGATCTAGTTGTGAACACTTGAGTAGATCCTATGACATTGTAGGTTGCATGCGGTTAGCTATAGACTAGATGATTCTGATGATTCTACCTCGCTTTTTCCACTATATCAAAGCACATTTTCTAGCAATTCATTACTCAACATACCCCCAATTTATGTGTATTTTCTGTATAATGTCTATGAACACCGTTCGACTAGTTTGATCACACAATCCCTGTGGATCGATATTTTTATTACTACGTGATTTTCGTGCACTTGCGAAATTTATCATCAAGTTTTTGGCGCCGTTGCCGGGGATTGTGATTGACTCAATTAGGCAATAGTGTTCATATTTTCTGTGTTTGTTTGATTATTTTCTGTTTTATATTTTTCTCCCGGAGCGTTCTACTTGTGTGTTTCATTGTGCATGCGGAGAACAGGTGCTCAAGAGCTGCAATTTGATCCGGAGATTGAAAAGACAGCTCGCGCAATTCGAAGGGCAACAAGGGAAGCTCAAGCTTCAAGGGGAACAGCTTTGCTAAGGGATACACCGGACTGTCAAGGAAGGACTGCAGCAACAATGGAGGAAGAACAGGTTCCTCCGGTTCCTCAACCGCCAAGGCGTACCCTTGGTGATTATGGGAGGAGAGACAATGACGCGTTGGCAAATCAAGGCTTTCAGCCGGCGAATCCTGTCTCATTCGACATCAAGAACACGGTCCTTTCCGCCTTAAAAGAGAATCCTTATTCCGGTTCGGAAGCTCAATGCCCGAACTTACACTTGTCTCACTTCTATGAAGCATGCGACTATACCGATCCGCCGGGGGTGAGCGAATCAGACAAAAGACTGAGGTTATTCAAGCATTCTCTCACCGGCCGTGCTAAAGATTGGTTAGACACGATACCAGCCGGAACAATTGAGACTTGGAGACAGCTGGAGCGGAAGTTCTTAGATCGTTACTTCCCTATTCATAAGTTTCTAGAAAGAAGGGCTGAAATTAGCAACTTCGAACAAGCGGATGGTGAGACGTTGTATGATGCTTGGGAGAGGTTCAAAGTTTGTCTTAAAAGGTGTCCGAATCACGGTTTCGATGGCCACAATCAGATGCAAATGTTTACCCAAGGTTTGAGGGCTCAAACGCGAATGATACTTGACGCATCAGCCGGTGGTTCGTTGAAGAACCGTGACGAAACTGAAGCAAGAGAATTGGTTGAAAGCATGGCTCAAAACGAGTATAGAGCTACTAATGATAGGGGAGCTAAAAAGAAAGGCGGAATGTTGGAATTGGATACTCAAACAGCACTATTGGCGCAGCAAAAGCTCATGACTAGCCAAATGGAAGCAATGATGAAGCTGCTGTCCAATCCACAAGTTCAATCTTCTCCAATAGGTAAAATTGACAATGTGCGCTGTGATTTTTGTTTGCAGGACCACCCAAATGGCGGATGCTTCCCGGAGGGTTCAGAGGAGGCTCGCTACTTGGCCAATTTTCGGAAGCCGTACAACAATAATAACAACGGTTCCGGATGGGGGAATGGTATGCAAGGTCAAGGTACACAGCAACAGCAGCAAAGGCCTCCATCAAGGATGGAAGAGACTCTAAATCAGTTCATGCTCATGACCCAAAGCAACTTTGAAGCGATGAAATCGAGTCAAGCAACCTCTAACAAGAATCATGAAGCTTCTATAAAGAATCTTGAGGTGCAAATGGGTCAGCTGTCAAGACAGTTTTCGATGTTGCAAAACCAAGGAGGTTTCGGTGGAAACACTCATGATAATCCGAAAAATGAAACTTGCAATGGAATCACTTTGAGGAGTAGAGAGATACCGGAAAGGCCAGTTGTGGAGAAACCCTTGAAAAAGAAGGTCATTGAGGGAGAAGTTGAAAATAAGCAAGAAGTTGTAGTTGAAAATGAGAGATATGAGGGAGAAGTAGAAAAGGAAAATATGCCTAAAGAAGTTGAGATTAGTGAGGATGAAATAGAAGAAGTTGAAAAACAGAGGGAGACAAAAGAAAAAGAGAGTAAGAAGGTTGAGAAAGGTAAAGGAGTTGATGAATCGCCATATGCTAGGATGCCTTTTCCTAGGAGAAAGAAAGTTAAGAATCTTGAGCGGGAGAAGGAGTTCAAGAAGTTCATGAAGGTGTTGAACAAGCTTGAGATGGCTATACCTTTAGTTGAGGCTTTGGAGCAAATGCCGAGTTATGCAAAGTTTTTGAAGGAGCTGCTCACAAAGAAAAGAAAACCATTGGATGATGAAATGGTAAGTATGACGGAGGAGTGCAGCGCCCTCATTCAACGGAAGCTACCGCAGAAAAAGAAAGATCCGGGGAGCTTTACAATTCCATGTTCCATTGGAACGCTCACCATTGAAAAAGCTTTGTGTGATTTGGGTGCTAGCATCAATTTGATGCCGTTATCGATGATGAAGAAGATACCGGGAGCTGTAGCAAAGCCGACAAAGATGAGTCTCTCTTTGGCGGATCGATCGGTTGTGCATCCGGAGGGTATTCTCCATGATGTGTTGGTTAAAGTTGCCGGGTTTGTGTTTCCCGCGGATTTTGTGGTCTTAGACATAGAAGAAACTAGAGAGTGGGAACCTTTGTTACTTGGTAGACCCTTCTTAGCAACTAGCCGTGCCCTAATCGATGTAGAGATGGGCGAGCTCATGCTAAGGACCGATGATCAGCAGGTAACATTCAATGTTTTTGATAAGATGGAGTGTGATGATGGTGACCCCCAATGTTTTAAAATCCAGGTTTATGATCATATTGTTAAACATGCTCTTAAGTTACCTTGGAATGCACACTACTTGCCACATGGTGGCACTTCTTCTCCGTGACCCTTAGGGGCATGGAACGTCAAGCATCGGGACGTTAAACAAGCGCTGGTTGGGAGGCAACCCAACGGTTTTTAATGTTTTAGTATGTTTTCTTTTGAAGTATGTAGGTAGGTGTGCAGCAGAAGCAAGGACGGAAGCAAAAATAGGGCAGAACAGAATTCTACCACGCCGGGGGCGCAGTACAATCACGCGCGGCGTGATCCTTCATCACAGAGGAGGAAGTTTTCAGAAGGCATTACGCGCGGCGTAGGGGTGTATCACGCGCTGCGTGAAGATTGGAGAAATATGGAGTCTCTGACTAAGTGATTACGCGCCGCGTGATGGTGATTACGCGCGGCGTGGCCTGTTTGAAAGAAGTTCTTGACCGTTACAATTGCTACTACGCGCGGCGTAGATGGACCACGCGCGGCGTGGTTACACAGGAAAGCGTGTCAAATTTGAATTTCTTCATCTTCTCAACCGCTCCATCCATCCCATCATCAATTCACACGGTCTCCCACGCGGAAAACTCCATTGACAACCCATTTTCACTCTCCAAACTTCTCCAATTTCACTTCTAATCACCTCCAATCATCCATTTCATTCACATTCACATTACACCCATATCACCCACTCCTAATTCCACTCCAAATCCCTCATTTCATCCCACATTTCACCAACTTCCCAAATTTACCCATTTCAATCTTTACAATATCACCATGTTGACTAGGCTAACCGGAAAGGGAAAGAAGAAGAGTGATGCTAACCCACCGCAAGAGCCTCCAAAGAAACCAAGAACGAAGATGAGTGCAAGCAAGGGCCAATCTTCTAGGTCCGCGGAAGCATCTCCTCCTCGCCGGAGCAATGTGACTCAACCACAGGTTCATCCCCACTTCATCAGTGCAATCCATGAAAAAAGGTACACAAAAATCCAAACCTTCACTATTAATCAAGAAAAAGGTTTTGGAGAAGATTTGTTGAAAGGTGTGGCTGAGATAGGAAATGAGATCAAGTCTAGGAAATGGGGGAAGTTTAATAAATTGATGATTAAAGATGAAGCTAATCCGGGGAATCAGATGTGGGTAAGGGAGTTTCTCGCGAACGCTTATCTGCCTGATCAATCGTCGGTTCCGGAGTTCTATTCGACAGTTAGGGGAATAAGAGTGTACTATTCCGCAGCTCACATTAATACATTTGAAATTCTGGTATAGCAGAACCAGATGTTGTATAGAATATCGAGACATCTGGTCTGACATGAATAACACGGCAAGGCATATAACATTAAAACGGATACTGAGAAATAATGTTTTATCAGATGTTCCAACATTCAATTTAAAGAGAATGTCATACTTAATGTTGGAACATCTTACGAAACATAATAAAATCAACAAGTAAATAAACTGCACAGGAAATTGTTAACCCAGTTCAGCCAACCTGCCTACTCTGGGGGATACCAATCCAGGAAGGAAATCCACTAATAGATCTAGTCACTAAGACCTCCAGCAAACCCTTTGAATTTACGTCTTACACTAAGACCTCCAGCAAACCCTCGGTTTACGTCTTACACTAAGACCTCCAGCAAATCCTAGGTTTACGCCTTATGACCTCGACACTACTCATGCAACTTCTGCCTAGGAACTCCTAGACATGAGATCCCATCTCACTTCCACACAGCCAACACAACCTGTGTTGTTCATATAATGTTGAATAAAAATGTGGCGACAATCACCGTGACATATTTTACTCTTGCTTAAAAGCTTCGAGTAAATCACACACAGTTAACTCCGTACTTCAAAGCTTAGGAGTAACCTTAAAACATTACAACTCAATAAAACACAGTCCTACTCAAGTATTAAATCAATACGTGAGAGGCTCACAAACACTATCTCCTTGCTTAAAAGCTTCGGAGATATTACAATACTCTACTCATTACCTAAAGGTTTCTGAGTGAGGACATAGTGACCATCTCACAACCCGAGTGGTTCACTTACACCAACTCTCCTAGAGAGTGGCTTAAAGACACGAAACCCTAAAGACTACATCTTTGATAAACAATGGTTTCGGTTCATGAAATCTTGGTCTTGAGTCTTCTTTATATAGACAGAGCTAGCACGCTCCTGATCTTCCAAGATAAGCTTCAGAACACAGCTGGTCTTTGAGTCACGTCCAGCTAAGCAAATCAGACCTTAATAAAAACTTTCCTAAAATAGTTTATCCTCTTTAGGAAATAAACAATGTGTTGAATCATTCCATTAAGTCTTGATAAGAACATATCTTCACTGATAACGTCTTGATCAGATCAAATCTTGATATACACGTTTGTAGAGTGGATTTCCATATATAGCAGATACGTGTAATAAATGCGCGAGATTTGGGCAATCTGACTGTCGTATCCAAACATGTTACAACATTTGGTCCAACATCTTTTGTACCTAACATGTTGAAACATTTGGTCCAACATCTTGCTTGTATATTTGTTTTAGCAAAATGAGGCCAACACACAAATATCCAACAATCTCCCCCTTTGGCAATTTTTGGCTAAAACAACTTCAGCCCATTAATTAGCACAGAGAGATTTAAAAACCATACAATCCTTCAAGTCAACGTGAGCACACAAATATGAAGGAAGGTAGAACATCTTCTATGTTACTTCCAAAAGAATTCCTCAAATGAAAATAACGCACAGGGTAAAGAAATAAACTTTACCATAAACCATCAGAGGCATACACAGCAGCGGAATCATAACCAACTTAGCTTCATCCTTCAGTAGAGAGAAATAAACTCTCACAAGCACACTTGGGAAAAATAAATTCCCACGACAGCATCAAGATGTTTCAACATTTTGTAGCGCATCATAACATCCATACATTAAGCACACATAGACAGAGAAATTGATATTGCATTACTCTCCCCCTTAATATCAGATCAGAGAAACTTTACTTTTGCTCCCCCTGAATACATCAGCTCATGCATCTCATCAGGCCATCAGAAAAACTGGTTCTTACTCCCCCTGAATTCATGCATGTCACTGCACACACTACTACTTCTTCATAGACAAGCTAGACTAGCATGTCACAACATCAGATACAACATTATAAAGTAGCAGACAAACACAAACATACTACTCCCCCTTTTTAGCCACAAAATATGCCAAACAAAAACTTCGTGCATTAAGAGCAATAGTAATGAACATCACAAAAATCCATAGTGCAGAATATCAGAGCATAAGAGATCCATATATTAGTATCTAGCAATCCATAGTCTTGAAATAGCAGAAGCATTACATCACGTACCAACAGAAAAGACAAATGTCCTCAACATTATGCTCCACATCATATAATCATCAGATATCATACATCACATACTGCTACCGCACACAAAACACATCACAGATCACAACTCCTTAAGCAAACCACAAAGTAGCAGTTGGGAAGAGTAAATTCTCACATAGCGGAGAAAAATAAGTTCTCATGCATTCAGGATGTTCCAACATATGGCAGGACATCATCCGGAGCAAACAAATAGAGCTTTGCACAACAGAATAGTAACTACTTACTGCATTATGCTACTTCCCCTCAAAATCAGAATCAGAGCAAAAATTAATTTTACTCCCTCCAAATACATTGACACATGCGTATCAGAATGATCATTAGAAAACAATTCCTACTCCCCCTCAATTTTATCATCCATATCAGCACATAAGTATACAGCAGCACATATTCAATACTACACCACTCAAGATTAGCAGATGTCTAAGCATCAGACACCACATCATATAGTAGAACACATCCAACCACTAAAAGAGCATGCATATGTTTCAACATCAGGTAGCACAACAGACATTAGCAGCAAAACATATCATGCCTACCAACTACTAAACGACTTCCCTTTTTAGTCAGAAGTTTAGACAAAATAGGGTCTTCATGCATTAATCAAAGAGTACAATAGTAGAGATATCCAGGAACATAGTGCACAGAGCTACTACAAACGAAGACAACACCATGGGATACATACCTCATCAGATATAAATTAGCAGTGGAGTCATCATCAAATAGCCTAAAACAGATCACACTTCATCAGCACAAAATTTTCAACATGATGACCAAGATGTTTCACCATGTAGTAGCACATCAGATAGCACAGGTTCCTCCGGTATGGTATCAGAGCATTGACAACAAAGATGTTTCAACACATGATAGCACAACACATAGCACATGTTAGCAAAGATGTTTCAACATGTTTATCTAGCGTGGTATCAGAGCGAATATGAGCAATCACAAAATACGTCACATGTTAGCAAAGATGTTGCAACATATGGTAGCACAGCTTCTAGCACAGCTTCTAGCACAGGTTCTTCCAGCATGGTATCAAAGCACGTGGTCTTCCAATCAGGGCACGCAGCATCCATCTAACAGAAACTCCCCTTGTACACATGATCCCATCTTTGTGCAAAGGAAGCACGATGAAAGGAAACATTGCCACAGAGAGCAACAAGCACATTCTGAGGGATCTTTTTCCCACCAGATTTTTTCTTTGAGGCAGAGGGTGTGATGTCTGGTACATCCTCCTCAACATTATACTCAGAGTTACTTGAAGGTGCTTCCTTTCTGTTCAGACTCTATCTCTTCTTACTAGCAAGCACAATAACCTCATACATGTTCTTCAACCACTTCTTCATTAAGTGGCACAGTTTGATGCCTTTCTTTAGACTGAGAGACCCTTCTTCGACCTCAGTAGAATTCTCTTCATCAGACCCTGTTTCTTTATCAGATGAGTCAGATGGGTCAACAGATGTCCCAACATCTTTCACCACAGCAGTTTCTTGAACAGGTTTCTGGACAATAGTAACATCAGCCTTAGGTTGGTCCACAGATGTGTCAACGTCTGTCACAACATCCTTTTCAGGAACAGTTTGTTTTGATTTATCAACAACAGAACCAATAGCATCTTTTGTTTGAGATGCAGCAGCAAGAACATTACCATCTACAATTGTGTTTGTGGAATCAGCAACATACACACCAGCAGAGATAATAATGTCAGGAACTAGTAATACTTCTCATAGCTTCTTTTTCCTTTAAAGTACAAAGGGAGAAATAAACTCCCATATACTGAAGAAAATAAATTCTCACACATCAGAGAAAAATAAATTCTCAAAAATCAGATCAGGATGTGTAGACAACATGGGTGACATCATAGCATAACATATCTCATGAGAGCATAAAGCTAGAGGTTTCAGAAGCAGATCTGAAACTGTCACATAATCACATTTAAGTATCACATATCCGAGCATTATCGCATCTGATCACAACACATCTGAACACGTATAGTACTTCTCAACAGAATGCACATCCACACAAACAGTCATAGCATGACCAGTTCTCTTTCAGTCATACTTTGAGCAATAGCTTGGTCACGTGGAAGATCATCAAGATCAGTTTCTTCCACCACAGTCTAAACTTCAATACTCCAAACCACCATCAGGTTTAAGACTCTCAGAACCATATTAGCACCAGTTTGGGGAATTGTAGAACAGGTTTCAACAACACGAACAAGTTGGTCCAAGATGTTTCAACATCTGATGTGACATCAGACTCAGGTGAGGTTTCTTTGGGGGACACAACCACAACTTTAGTGGGGGATATCAAAGTGACAGAATCAACAACTTTGAAAGATGACACATGAAATTTTTTTTTTTTAAAAAAAATGTCATCAACAACCACAACATTCATACTAGACTGACCTATGGTTTTAAGAGATCTTGGTTTATCTAGAATTACAATTTCGGAGGCAGATCTCACAGATGTTTCAACCCTACCCAAAAACCTTTAACAGAGGTAACAAAATTTGATTCAACATTCATGGGTGACAACTGAATCAATGAGGTTATCAAAACAATTTTGGTAGGTTTATTAACATCATCAACAAACAAAGATAAACTTTTCTAGGATCTTTTGAGAGAAAAGATTAACCTGGATAATGGATTTAGAAATAGGTTTCCTAGATGATGCACATTTTGTTGACCAAGCAAAATAGAATAGATTCAGATGGATTCAAAGTATTCACAGACCTTTTATGCATTCCCTTCTGACACGTGGTTGATCACAATGTCCATTTCACTTCCTTGCTGATCTTACAGGAAACATGTCTTGAATAATGTTCTAACATTCAGTCAGACATTGTCTTCTTTTACTTGCATTGATCAACACATCTTCAAACATATTGTCTCCCACTTGATTCTAAGTGTTCTTCTTTCACTTAGACTTAGTGACACATACCAACACATCTGAATATCACATTTGTGACATCTCTTAATAATGAAGACTCTTGGAAAGTCCTTCCAAAAAAAATCTGTAGAGAAAAATAAATTCTCCCAGACTCAACCATTTAACCACTCGAGAGATATGTGGATAACTGATATAATTATTCAGCTTTACATGAATAGAATCAACCATGCCTTGTTAATAATTTCATAATGTCACAACATGTTGTCTGACATCATATTCTCCTATGAGCCATAAGATCTCCACAAGCTTGTACAACACTCTAGATAATATATGTACCAATGCAATCCACAAATAGACACAAGACTCTACTTGTCATAGATAATCAGGGCTCCAGCTGAAGACGAAAACTCGAGCACTTAATGAAAACATGTGAAAGACTTCATGCTTTCATGTTGAAGGGCAACACCAACTCCCTCAGTAGAGTCGATTCTGAGTCAGATACTCTCACTTCTTGAGAATACATCCAAGCATTCTGACCTCTTCACTTGACAAGGACACTTCTGAACAATGTCCTAGCAGAACCACAGTATGTATCATGACCTTTTGAGTAGGCAGGATGTCATGCATACAAGGTGTAAAGTCACTCACAAACTCCAAAACATCTTAGTTTGCTTAAAAGCTTGACTAAGATCCTGATTATCAACCCTTTTTCTAGAGTGACTTGCAACAGAAGAAAACCAAAGACAATTATCAAACCTCAGTATTTGACAATATTCTTCTGGCCTTACATTCACTAGTAGTTGTTGATACTAGTGGAATAAATAGTCATGCATTGCTAGAGCATACTATTAAAACAAGATCAGAACCTCCACATTCTGATTCACATAGTCAGAAACACGTCTTCTGACCACACAGCTTGAGCACTCCCATGCAAAGTCTCAAGCACCTTCCACAGAACAGCCATCAGTAAATATGATGTTACAACATCATTTGGGACATCAGCTTCTGATTTTGGAACCCAATTACATTGGTTCATAAATCATCATTCAAAAGGATTCATTGTGCATAGACATCCTTCAAGAAGCTCCCAATAGAGTATCATCAATGCAGATCATCCAGGTTTTTCAAAACACCTGAATACCAAGAAGAGAAATATACTCTCCGAACAATAAAGTTCAGACTACACAATTGCACAGCTCTTCAGACAAGTATATCAGTTTTATGCATAACTTCAACAAAGGATATACAGATACTTGGCTCCCATTAAAGTATTTATCATTTGTCAGATAGGATTACCTTCTCACACAAGGTAGGACATTAGATCTGACATCATTCTTCTGCACATATATGACACCAACAGATAACATCCACTCATGACAGTTATTCTTACAAAAAAAGTCATTCCAGATTAGGTCAGTTGCTTGACCTTGTACTCCACCCTGAGTAGAACCAGCTTCCTTGGCTGAAGGAGCAGATGTTGGAGAAGATGTTTCAACATTAATTCTGACATCAATCTCAATTCCATCGGTTTCATCCTGAACTATGGTCTGAAGATACCATAGTAGTCCATAACTCTTGCAAGGGGACACAGGAGAATCAACCATCAGTAGTTGATCAACCTTCAATATCAAATCATCCACACATGCAGGGACGTGCATATTTTACATCTCAAAAACTTCTTCTAATGTTCCAACCCCTTGTCTTACTTTGAGATGTTTGATGCCATTCTTCTGAACCTATAGAGGAGATTCCCTCTAACAGGTATCTGGAACACTTTGATCCAACATAATATCAGGTACCACAGATGTGACAGTACTTAGCACAACATCAGTCTTAGGTGCCAAAGATGTACCATCATTCGACACAACATCATTTTCAAAGACAGATCCTTTGAGAGACTTATCAACAAACACACTTGTGACCTTAGTGGAAGCATTAAATACATCAGATGGATTTCCCTTGATTAGTGTGCACCAGACAATGGAGAGAGGGATGCAACATATACTTCCTTTCACTTCAACACAAACACACATCTTGAAGGGAAGTAAAAACTTCGTCAATCTTAATTCAAAAGATATCTTTAACGCACAAGATCAAGAATTAACTTCACCAAAAATACAAGAGAACCATAATTCTTTGGTCCCAAAAATAATAAATCCTCCTTGTTTAATCATGCATTCATACAACTAGATATTATCATAAGAATATAACATGCATGGTTAAAACATCAGATAACCCATCAACACTGCACACAGCTTCAACTATCACTTACTTGGATCAGACATGAACTAACCCAAGAGGTCAACCATATGTTGATCGTGTCCCAACAAACTTATCTAAGATATGTTTCTAGCGTAGAAACCATCTCAGACACAGATGCCTCCTCTTCCAGGTCAGGAGAAGGTTCCAAACATATGTAACCAACACACACTTTGTTTAGCACCCAAGCATCTGCCATGCCCTACTGTCATCCAACAAGATTCTGCAGAATCTGCTCGTCAGATGTTCCGTCAGATGTTCCAACATCTGGTAAGACATCAATTCCCTTCTAACAAAACACACCAAGAAATCTTTTATCAAAGACACTGGAAGTTGACTTTTCTGAGTTGAAAGCAAAAATAAATTGCTCATAACTTCCTTCAGACCCCTTTTCAACAAACTCATACATGAGTGCCTTTATGAGTGGACTTGAGATCACCCATAAGTATCTTTGGCATCTCTAACAAGTTAATTAAAAAAAACTCTCCTCGAGCATCACCACACCAGGGCTTACATCATAAAACAGAGTGGTGCATCCTCAACAAACAAAACCACCAAGAGTTTTCCATCAGATATATATGCAGCGGAATTCAAACCACAAAACTCCTCAACAAACTTCAGGCACACTACAATAACACACGTTTGAAAATAAATCAAACCATACAGCAACTCATCACAAGATCTACACGCCTGAACAACAAAAGATAGGTCTAATACACACCCTATCATGAATAGTCCATCCTCCACTTCTAGGGACCATTCAATCAATGTGACCTTCTCCAAGTTCAAACAAATTTTCAGTATTCCTTACTTGCCCATAACCAGAAAGTATCTTCCCTAAGATCTCATCCAGAAAACAGAACAGGATGCCTGCTCTGATACCAATTGAAATTCTGGTATAGCAGAACCAGATGTTGTATAGAATATCGAGACATCTGGTCTGACATGAATAACACGGCAAGGCATATAACATTAAAACGGATACTGAGAAATAATGTTTTATCAGATGTTCCAACATTCAATTTAAAGAGAATGTCATACTTAATGTTGGAACATCTTACGAAACATAATAAAATCAACAAGTAAATAAACTGCACAGGAAATTGTTAACCCAGTTCAGCCAACCTGCCTACTCTGGGGGATACCAATCCAGGAAGGAAATCCACTAATAGATCTAGTCACTAAGACCTCCAGCAAACCCTTTGAATTTACGTCTTACACTAAGACCTCCAGCAAACCCTCGGTTTACGTCTTACACTAAGACCTCCAGCAAATCCTAGGTTTACGCCTTATGACCTCGACACTACTCATGCAACTTCTGCCTAGGAACTCCTAGACATGAGATCCCATCTCACTTCCACACAGCCAACACAACCTGTGTTGTTCATATAATGTTGAATAAAAATGTGGCGACAATCACCGTGACATATTTTACTCTTGCTTAAAAGCTTCGAGTAAATCACACACAGTTAACTCCGTACTTCAAAGCTTAGGAGTAACCTTAAAACATTACAACTCAATAAAACACAGTCCTACTCAAGTATTAAATCAATACGTGAGAGGCTCACAAACACTATCTCCTTGCTTAAAAGCTTCGGAGATATTACAATACTCTACTCATTACCTAAAGGTTTCTGAGTGAGGACATAGTGACCATCTCACAACCCGAGTGGTTCACTTACACCAACTCTCCTAGAGAGTGGCTTAAAGACACGAAACCCTAAAGACTACATCTTTGATAAACAATGGTTTCGGTTCATGAAATCTTGGTCTTGAGTCTTCTTTATATAGACAGAGCTAGCACGCTCCTGATCTTCCAAGATAAGCTTCAGAACACAGCTGGTCTTTGAGTCACGTCCAGCTAAGCAAATCAGACCTTAATAAAAACTTTCCTAAAATAGTTTATCCTCTTTAGGAAATAAACAATGTGTTGAATCATTCCATTAAGTCTTGATAAGAACATATCTTCACTGATAACGTCTTGATCAGATCAAATCTTGATATACACGTTTGTAGAGTGGATTTCCATATATAGCAGATACGTGTAATAAATGCGCGAGATTTGGGCAATCTGACTGTCGTATCCAAACATGTTACAACATTTGGTCCAACATCTTTTGTACCTAACATGTTGAAACATTTGGTCCAACATCTTGCTTGTATATTTGTTTTAGCAAAATGAGGCCAACACACAAATATCCAACAACATTGTTGGGTTGTCGAGTGAGAGGTGCTTGTGAGTTGGTATCCGAGAAGGAACGAATTTCTAACGGTGGCCTTGCGGTAAGAGAAGAGTTAAAGGCGGTTGTTTGCAGGCCTGGAGCTAGATGGCTGCCGCACTCCGCTTCATCCCTTCCTACTAGGTTGAGTTTGACGAGTTTTAACCCTATTCATCGTGCTTGGGGAGAATTCTGGCTGAAGAATGTCCGGGTGGTTGGTAATAACTCTGAAATTCAGATTGATAATGTTGCTGCTGTTCGGTTGTTAGTTGAGGGTCGCCATATCGATCTTGGTCTTTGGTTACAAAGGGATTTACATGAAATGGCAAATAATAATAATCCGACTTTTACTTTGGGGCATTGCAACTTAATTGCTGCTTTGTGTAGAGCAAGCAATGTCCCTATGTGTGTGCAAGAAGGTGACTTACATCCCGTCCGTCCTCTAGCTTTATCATACTTTGAGAAAAGGTTTGAGAGAGGTCCGATTGTGCCCCGCGGTGAGGGGAATGCTGCGAGAGAAGAAGCTTTGAGGGAAGAAGAAGAGATAAACCGGTTTGAAGAAGGTAACCATCCGGATCAGCAGGGGGATCCGGCAAATGAATATCAAGAAATACCGGCACATGCTCCTCCTCCTTACTCTCACGATGTTAACCAGCTGGCTTCAATGTTGCATCAAATGGAAATTTCTCAATATTCCGGGCTGCCGAATCTCTACTTTGATACCGCCTCTTCCATGTACACCGAGGCGATGACTTACCGGTCTACCTTCCCTCCTCCTACTTTTGGGACCTTGTATCCCATTGATACTGATTGGGAGGCGCATCAGGCGAGGGAGCTGAGCTCATTTCAGGCCAGACAAGCTTATAATTCAGGTCTGCGAACTTCTGAGTTGGCTGAGATCGAGAGGCGACGCCGGGTTGAGCAGGATGAGGCTGCTGCGATGGAGAGGGAAATGCTGGATGTGGATGGGCTGAATTTGAATTTGAATAGCCCGTTCACAAACTACTTCACTAGCCAACCGGATGACGCGGTTTGATGTTGTTGTGATGATGTTCTGATCTGCTGCTGCTGCTACTATGTTACTACTACTCTATCTCTATCTTTACTTAATTGTCTTTTAATTGTTTGGTTTGTAATAATATTCTGATGTTGCTTGGATATTGGCTGGATATTTTATTTTGTGTACTCTAAATTTGAATCCTCCTTTGTTTAATTATGGAATGATTTTTACCTCTAGAGTTTGTTTCAACATTTTGGCATGTTCTTTCTAGTCACTTGAGTATCAATTACTTGATTTTCTCCGTGTGTAATATGTGAAACTTGCAGTGCAATAGCTTGTTGCACTCATGTGATCAAGAGGCAAAGGAAGGGAACGCACACTTTTTGACCGGTTCTTTGATTCGACCCAACCGAGAGGTATTGAGCCAAACACTCATTTTTCTTCTTTGTGTGATATCCACTCTTGTATTGTCTCTCGATTTTGCTTGTCGTCTTTGTATTTGATTGGTACTTTTGTAGCACACACGAGGCATGTTTCTTGGTACCTTTGAGCCTTTCTATCCACCCTTACATATAATTATCCTTTGCTTAACCAATTTGAGCTGAAAAAGAAAAGGGTAAATAGTGTTATACCCCCCTGCAAAATAGGCGAGTTTTGCGTTACCCCCCTGCAAAATATTTTTTTGAGATTACCCCCCTGCAATGTCAAGATTCTTTGCGTTACCCCCTGGCTTAACAAGTGGGCATATGACATGGAAGAATCTTGACGTGGCATGACACGTGGAAATTAATTTATTTTTTATTTATTTTTAATTGCCAACTCATTAATTAATGTGGGTTTTTAATTAAAAAAATGAAAAAAAAACATAAAAGTTGTTATATTTTTATGAACTTACTTAAAAAAAGGTTTTGTTTTTTTTTTTTGACTAAAAGTTGTTATTATATATATAAAAAAAAAAATTCTATATATATATATATATATATATATATATATATATATATATATATATATATATATATATATATATATATATATATATAATAACTAATAATATAGTAACAAAAAAAAAAACGAAGATGAAAAAAAACTAATAATAATAATAGTAACCAAAAAACTAATAATAATAATAACTAATAATAATAGAGTAACCAAAAAAAAAACTGCAATCACATATTTTAACTAATATAACCAAAAAAAAAAAAAAACTGCAATCACATATTTTAACTAATATTAGTTATTATTATTATTATTAGTTTTTTGGTTACTATTATTATTATTAGTTTTTTGGGTAAATAGTGTTATACCCCCTGCAAAATAGACGAGTTTTGCGTTACCCCCCTGCAAAATATTTTTTTGAGATTACCCCCCTGCAATGTCAAGATTCTTTGCGTTACCCCCCTGGCTTAACAAGTGGGCATATGACATGGGAAGAATCTTGACGTGGCATGACACGTGGAAATTAATTTATTTTTTATTTATTTTTAATTGCCAACTCATTAATTAATGTGGATTTTTAATTAAAAAAATGAAAAAAAAAACATAAAAGTTGTTATATTTTTATGAACTTACTTAAAAAAAAGTTTTGTTTTTTTTTTTTTGACTAAAAGTTGTTATTATATATATAAAAAAAAATTCTTATATATATATATATATAATAACTAATAATATAGTAACCAAAAAAAAAACGAAGATGAAAAAAAACTAATAATAATAATAGTAACCAAAAAACTAATAATAATAATAATAACTAATATTAGTTAAAATATGTGATTGCAGTTTTTTTTTTTTTTTTGGTTATATTAGTTAAAATATGTGATTGCAGTTTTTTTTTTGGTTACCCTATTATTATTAGTTATTATTATTATTAGTTTTTTGGTTACTATTATTATTATTAGTTTTTTTTCATCTTCGTTTTTTTTTTGTTACTATATTATTAGTTATTATATATATATATATATATATATATATATAAGAATTTTTTTTTTTATATATATAATAACAACTTTTAGTCAAAAAAAAAAAAACAAAACTTTTTTTAAGTAAGTTCATAAAAATATAACAACTTTTATGTTTTTTTTTCATTTTTTTAATTAAAAACCCACATTAATTAATGAGTTGGCAATTAAAAATAAATAAAAAATAAATTAATTTCCACGTGTCATGCCACGTCAAGATTCTTCCATGTCATATGCCCACTTGTTAAGCCAGGGGGGTAACGCAAAGAATCTTGACATTGCAGGGGGGTAATCTCAAAAAAATATTTTGCAGGGGGGTAACGCAAAACTCGCCTATTTTGCAGGGGGGTATAACACTATTTACCCAAAAGAAAATGTTATTTTTGCTAAACCTTAAGAAAATTTTGATGAAAAAAAAGGAATGACTTTCTTGGAGGTTAGGCACCTAATTAGTGGTTGATGCGCATTGCTCACTACTAAGTTTGGGGTTGCTCTTTGGAATTAGCAACAAATAAAGTTTGGGGTGAGGGTACTAGAGAACTTATGAAAGTTTTGATTTGAAAAATTGAGAAAAAATTTTCAAAAAAATTGCAAGGCAAAGTAGAAAAGAAAAAGAAAATGAAAAAAAAAGATGAATGAATGTGAAAAGAAAAAAATATAGAAAAGAAGTGATAGCCTTGAATTCAAAAGAATTGCAAAACTTTGTTTGATGATTGAAAAAGTTCTCTAGTCCACTATAGTTCAAAAGTAAAGGGTTTTGGTTTATGAATTTTTGACCTTAGGGGGATCTAACTCCAAGTTTTTCTACTACTTATCCAAAAATGTCACCATCCACCCTAGCCAAGCCACGTTATAACCCTAAAAGTCCTCTAATGTGTGTGCACAAAGTGAACCGAATGAATTCTTAGATTACTTGCAAAATTATTGTTGACTTGCATTGATGTGTTGATTTGAGTGAATTACCAAAAACTGAAGAGTGCATGTGAGTAGTGTGATGAAATCATAGAGCTTTGGTCGAAAAGTGTGAACTACTTGAAAATGCCTTGCGGGAATGGTTGTGCAATTGAGCATTGTTTGCAGGTGGATCATTGATCATCAGGTGAGTCTCACGTATGTATGATTCGAGTGAATTTAAGGAAAATGCCAAGGTCTTGACACAAAAGCTTGAGGTAAAAGTTGTTTCCTTGAGGACAAGGAAAGGTTCAAGTTTGGGGTTGTGATGACAAATCGTCACACTCTCTAATCCAGGCCTATTTTAGCAACATTAGATACATTTTAGTAGGTTTTTAGCAATAAATATGAGAGAAATCTAACCATTAGCTTGATTACTTATTTTGCAAGAAAACAGGAAAAACTGCAGGAAATGAATGCTTTTCACTACGCTGGGGGCGTAGCCCATCACGCGCCGCGTGATGGAGCTCACAGGGAGCCAAGATTTCCACTCTGATCACGCGCAGCGTGATACCTGACCACGCGCGGCGTGAAGTTTTGTTCAGGAAATGGATTGCTCTCTGACTTGACCACGCGCGGCGTGATGCCTTACCACGCGCGGCGTGAAGCTTTGCTGAAGATGAAGAGTGCTCTCTGACTTGATCACGCGCCGCGTGATTCTGTTATCACGCGCGGCATAGTGATGGAGTTGCAACCACGCGCGGCGTGGTAGATCTGGCGCGCGGCGTGGTTGCCTTCTGTATATATATTTTCTGCATAATTCTGTTTTCGGGTTGGAAAATTCTGCGAAATTGGACTACATTCTGGTCTTGGAACTTGAAGATCGTGATTCAACACTCCAGTGGAGAGCTCCAAGCGCATCAGATCATGGATTCACAAGCCGTGGCGATGAAGCGAGGAAGCGAACGAAGAACGATGAGGAGCTAAACTCCTTGGAGGTAGGATCTAGGATAGTCTAGAATGTAGGGAGATCCTGTGTAATCTGTTATATGTGTAAGAATCTACTCTTTTCATAGTGATTAATTTGATGCAATTCAATGTTTAATGCTTTACAATCCTTCATTAGTGTTGTAATGATTTTGAGTTAAGTCACGTGCGAGAGTATTGATTTAATGTCTGAACTGAATTGTATTGAGCACTCGAGTGTCTCCGGTCGAGAGATTGAGGCATAGAGTGTAGCGAACGATTGACGCGCGTTAATATCATTTGTTGTAGGTAGCTTCCGCCCGAGAGATCGGGGGAGTATCGACAACGAATAGAGTGGATTTTGACAAGAGATTGCGATTCACTAATTTGTCGATCTAGTTGTGAACACTTGAGTAGATCCTATGACATTGTAGGTTGCATGCGGTTAGCTATAGACTAGATGATTCCGATGATTCTACCTCGCTTTTTCCACTATATCAAAGCACATTTTCTAGCAATTCATTACTCAACATACCCCCAATTTATGTGTATTTTCTGTATAATGTCTATGAACACCGTTCGACTAGTTTGATCACACAATCCCTGTGGATCGATATTTTTATTACTACGTGATTTTCGTGCACTTGCGAAATTTATCATCAGTACCCTTCAAGTTCAAACGGGTATTAGACAATCAATTATTGAAGTTCCACAAGCGGCGGATAATAATCTAGTAAATGAAGATGTTCAAGAATTTCATGAAATTATTGAACAAAACGTTGAACCAACGTTATGAAAGATTACTAGAAAAAGAGAACCAACTATAGCTAGTGATCTTGAGGTATATTTACAAGAGTCGGACTATAATATGTGTGCTGAAAATGATTCTGAAACGTTCTCACTTGGATGTGAAAACTGCATTCTGAATGGAAATCTAGAAGAAAAGGTTTACATGAAATAAACCGAAGGAATTTCTTCTAGTGGTGATAAGCTTTTGGTATGCAAGCTTAAGAAATCCGTATATGGACTCAAACAAGCTTCCCTTTAGTGGTATTTAAACTTTTCATGATGTAATCTCTTCATTTGGATTTGTAGAGAACATTATAGATTAATGTATATATCAGAAGATCAGTGGGAGTAGAATTTGTTTCCTTATTTTGTTCATGGTTGATATTTTATTTGCTACCGATGATAAAGATTTGCTATATGAGGTGAAATAATTTCTCTCTAAGAGTTTTGATATGTAGGATATGGGTGACGCTTCTTATGTCATTGACATTAAGATTCAAAGAGTCTGAATTCGTAGAATTTCAGGTTTGTCACAAGAGGCTTACATCAATAAGGTCTTAGAGAGGTTTCAGAGGAAATATTGTTCACCAAATATAGCACCCATCGTGGTTCTATTTGGACCAATGCTCGAAGAATGATTTTGAAAGGGAACAAATGCTTAATATTCTATATGCTTCCACTAGTAGAAGCCTAATGTATTCTCAGGTTCGCACACGGCCCGACATTGCATTTGCAATTGGAATATTAAACAAATATTAGAGAATCCAGATATGGAACACTGGAAAGCTGCAAATAAAGTAACTAGGTACCTTAAAGTACCAAATACTACATGCTTATGTACATGCGAACTAAAATTGTAGAGGTCAAAGGTTACTCTAATTAAGAGATTACGGGCTGCGTTGACTTAAGAAAATCAACATCCGGTTACATTTTCATGTTAGCCGGTGGAGTTGTTTCTTGAAAAAGCGCAAAGCAGACTTTGACCGTCACTTCCACAATGTAAGCTAAGTTCGTATTTTGTTTGAGACTACATCACATGGTGTATGAATGAAGAGTTTCAATTATGGGTTGAAAATTGTAGATTCAATCTTTGACCACTAAAGATGTATTGTGACAATTCAGTTGCGGTTTTATGGCTAAGAATCACAAAGGTGAAAGTTGAATTAAGTATATCGACATTAAGTACTTAGCCGTATAAGTCGAATTAAATATATCTACATTAAGTATTTAACCGTAAGAGAGCACATTAACGATCAAATAATTGTTATTGATCAATCATATTAGTACTGAATTGATGATTATCGATCATTTGACTAAAGGCATGCCATTGTAAAAATTTAAGGATCATATAGAAAAAATGGGACTTGGTTCCTATATCTGATTTTCGTTATAATAACGATTTTTGTTTTATGAAACTCTATATGATATTTTCTCATGTTTTAAGTCCTAAAGTGTACGTACACATTTGATTTTGAGAAATATCTTTTAAGTTTGGAACTTGAATAAACATAAATGTTATGAGTTTATTCATTAAGCTATATTTGAGTTTGGTTCCTCTTTATGATTGTATACATACAGTTTATTAATAAAACTCTTATATATTATAGTATTTTCTCATATTCATGCGCACTATAGTTTTGAGAAAATATATTTCAGTTGGACCAAGAATAAATATATGATTTATTCATTAAGTTTTATTGCCACATTAAGTATATACTTGAGAAACTAAACATGTCGTAATACATAGATGATAATACTCGCGATTAGAGAAACTATCGCTATGATTCGCATGTTTGTTTCTTAAGGAAGGTATTTGATGACTCATTTAGACCAATAATTAGATACTATGGACCAAGTGGGAGAATGTAAGAACATAATGGTTTTTATTTTAATTATTAGTAAAAACCCACATTAAGTATGGTCCATATGTTTTAGGAGTTATGGTTTTAGAGCATCTCAATTTTTAATGGTCATTATTTGGGTGGTAATGGCTCATGATTTCTTGATGGTAGAATCAAGCATATAAAGTAGCATTTGGTCCCTAAGCTCTCTCTTAATTCACTATTCAGAAAATATACACCATCTATATAGTTGAGAGTAAGAGCTTGGAAGACTAAAAGAGCCTCAACAACTTCAAGCAAGATCAATCCTCAACAGGAACAAGCTTTAAGCAATAGCAATGGCGAGAGGTATTTCAGCTATTTAAATTCAATTTAGTTTCCGCTGTTTAAGGTTGAATTTCATTTATGAATTTGTAGAAATTCTTACATGAAACACTACAAAAAAAAAAAAAATGGGATGAAATTTTTCATCGCACAATAGTACAAATACTTGTCCCAAATACAATTTGGGATGGAATTCAAGACAAAATATTTTCGTCGCAATTTGCTCGTTACTATTTGTTGGGGACATAATTTTAACTTTTGTTGCACATTCAAAACATATTTAGGGAAATATATAATTATTTGTGATCTTTGCCTGATCAAAACAGTTGTGGTCAGTGGAACGCCTCTTCAGAACGATGGTGGTGAGGGGAGGGGGGGGGGGGTGTACCTGCAAGACACTTCAATGTTCAATTTAGTGTATGCGTGAAGTAGGAGACTGCAGAGAGTATGAATAGAATACCTGACCCTTTTGCATTAGAAGGGTATATGTAGTCTCCAACGCAGAGCCAATGCCATTAGTGTGAGGATAAATATCGTGGCCTCGACGTTAATGATTGTCGGAATAACAAATGAACGATTGGCAGTAAATAACAATCATTTCAATGCTGACCATTGCAATAGTTGATACTTTTGTGAACAGAGACATGTGATCTTGGGGTAACATGTTATTGGGTCGAGCTCAACGTTGAGCTGGGCTTAGGCTCAGTCCCTAACAGGAGCCCCTAAGTAGTTATTCTCGAGTAAAGAGAGTGATGACTTGAAGATACATTTGGTAACATGTCTTTAATAATAATTTAAAATTTATTTTAGTTTTACTTTGTTAGCAAATAAAAATGTGACATTTGGTAGCTCAAAAAACAAACAAACAACTCACAACAAGGATTAATTTATTGCTGAAGGTTTGAGACCTCAGAGTATGTTTTTCTCAAGGTTTTTGGTTTGATTAATCTTCATGAGAGAGAAAGAGAGGAGAAAAAAAAATGTATATATTTGTGTTATATATATATGTGTGGAGACTGGATCCTCTTCGGTGAAAAAAATATCTGAGGCCATACAAAAGTAAAAGATAAGAAAACTTAGATAATAAAAATAAGGAAAAAACTTTTATGAAATTTAATGAGAAGAAAAACTGCAAGAATTAATCTCCACATTTTTTTACATCCACTACCTTCCATGATTTCCACTAAAAAATTAGATTAAAATGACATTATCTTTTAAGATTTTGCCAAATGTTCATTTTTGTATTTCTTCTCTTAAATGCTTCATAACAAAAAACATCTCCCCCTAAAAATAAAATTCAAAAGTGCATTCACCAACAAGGAATCCTTTCATATGCATTGTAATTTGTATTTATGTTTGAAAAAGGATGTGTTATAACTTATAACAACATTTTTTATTATAAATAAAATATATGTAAATTTGGGGAGTGAATCATCTCCCGTGAAAATCCATTTGGTTAATTAAATCTGGACCCAAGAAATTATAGTTTAAATAAATAAAAAAATAGTAATGACTAGGATTAACAACGGAGAGAAAACAAGTGAAAAGTACAATGGAGAGATCCCTTTCCGTAGACTTGGGAGTTGGGAGAAATAACGGTGAAAGTCGGTAATTCTATTGTACAACCAACCAACCAACCAATTCCGAATCCGAACTACCAAAATTCTATTCTCCCTCCCTACACTCCCAACCACCATTCTAACAAACTTAGACTCACAGTTCAACACTTTCACTTCACTTCAATGAATCACCTTCTTCACCCACACACAGTTTCCTCTCTCTCTCTCTCTCTCACTTCTTCTCTTTCTCTCTCTACAATGCAACAACCACATTCCTCTACCGCCATTCCTTCTTCTTCTTCCACCTCCAACGCTGAAACTTCATTATCAATCCAAAATGCTCAAGTATCGGAGAACCGTCCACGCCAGTCTCGCCGCGTGCGCATCACTTACGGCGGGAGATTCAACCGGACTATTAGTATCACCGATGACTCCGCCATTGTTAGGGATGATAAATGGTCCTGTTTAGCCGTTATCTTCAGCCTTTGGTTTTTCGGTCAGTAAATTTTACTTTCAACTTTCAATTCAATCTTTTCCTTTTGCATTTAAAATTGTGCTTCCTTCGTAATTCAATTTAAATTACCGCCAATTTTGCGCTCATTTTTTTAAAATTAAATGAAATTGCTCTTGTATAGATCCTGTATTAGCTCATACTGGAGTCATTTTAAGTTAGTTATGTCAGTTGGATAACTTTGTTAATTACCTATAACGTAAACGAAATGGTTTTAAATTGCAGTCACATCTGCAACTGCAACCGCAATATTGCTGATGCAGTAGCCACAGCAACCGCATCGCACCACAATTGTGGTGTCATTTTCAATCCCGTGTACGGCCGCATCGTAACCGCATAGGCAATTTGGGTCGTTAAAATATTTTCACCAAAAATTAATATCTAGGAGCTCTAAATCCTAATTTACGTCAAATGTAATGAATAATCTTACTCTTAATAGTCTCTCAACTGTGTATTTTAAGCATCTTTCAATAAATATGTACGAAACAAGTGTGAGTAAATAGTGTAGTGGATACTGGATAGTAATGCCACTTTATAGAGTTTGTGAAAACTTAAAATTATTTCACACCGCAACAGCCGCAACGCGCTTCACAATGACCGCAATTGCAATAATCACTACCACATCTGCGACTGCAATTTAAAACCATGGTAAACGGTACACTTCAGATTGATGGAGTGTCTTGTGTTCAACATTAACATAACACCGAGTACCGACACATGTGAGTTGCCTACACTCTATCAAATTCATTTTGTTACATGATTTTTAGTGCCTCTAGTGTCAGTGCGTCATAGTACTTGATGCTTGTACATTAGTAATGTTATAGTAAGTAGTAATTACAATGAGATACTTCTTACTTCATTTTGTCCTTTCAAGTTCTTACATAATTGCTCTAAACTCTGAATGCATTTTAATTATATGCTGCTTTTTTTATTATTATTATTATTATTATTATTATTAATTATGAGATTGCTTTGTAATGTTATTACAGTTGCGGTGACAATGATAATGGGGGTTTATGGGTCGATGAGTGTGGCTCTAGGTCCATGTTCTTCAATTGTTTTTCATCCAAACCCTGTGTTTGTGCAATATGTGAAGGTCAGTTTCAGTTACTCCATGCTAATGTTAATTTTCTTTAGCTGTTTTCCATTTGTAGTTTGTGAGTATCTTTGTAATTTGGGTTTGTTTGCATTAGGTAGAAAACTTACAGGCAAATCCAGGACTCATTCTATATGGTACATATCAATATCCGTCTCTTGATGTTGTTTCCACTTGGAGAGAAACTTTTAATATATCTATTCCTTATGGCTCAGAAAAGGCAAGTATATATGCATTTCCCCCTTTCCTGTGATTTGGAATTCTGTTGTTGCAAAATAGAAAGCATTTATACTTGATCTTGTTACCAATGCCTCACATTTCCTGTGATTAAACTAGCACCCATTTCTTATGTCTTCCACAGGAATGGAAATTATATCTGAATAGAGGATCTGAAGTGAATATTTCATATAGCTTGAGCTCTGAGAGCTCCTCTGTTTATCTTGTAATTGCAGAAGGTATTCTCTCTACATGAAATTTAAGTCGTTTATCTTTACTTTTGTCGTGGATTTGATTCTCGTGCAACTACCACTCATTTGTCACTTAGTGAGTTGAATGTAAAATTATTCATGTTTGGATATATTCATGTAAGGCTAAAAATCAAGGTACAGGCAAAAGCTCAAAATTCTAGCTTCTTGTTAGAATCAATCCTCTAGCCAAAATCAATTTTATACCTTTGGAATTTTTGCGTCCTCCAAAAGTGCACCCAAACACACATTGTATTCGCGTTTAGCAAACATGATTTTGATGTGAAGTTGTTCATGTTTAAATGTTTTTAGTTTAAAAACAAGTTTGATATATAGCTTGTGTAAATTTTCAATCTAATGCAACTATGCAAGAGCTACTTTTTATCACTGTTTGGAGCCAAAATCATTTTTGGTTCAAAGTTACCAAACGTCTCACTTTTACTAAAATCATGTTCGATATGTAGCAACATAAAACAGAAAAAAGGTTGAAATCTGACGTTTGAGTGGATAAACTAACACCGACAAAAATTCACAATTTTACTGAGTTGGGTGGCCTACTTCAAGATCAGATTAGAATCACAAAAACAAGAATTGCACAACCCAAATAAAACACAAATCTAGTGGAATAAACAAATTCCTTTGCTTCAGTTTCACATACTAATTACAATACCTTTCGATTTCTTTTTTAAGAGCATGATAGCTGTCTGACTAAGTAAAATGTTTCCTGAGAGAATTAAGAGCTCACTTTGATCTTGTTTGGAGTGGATATGTGTTATTTTCTAAGTGTTTTTTGCTATAGTCTGTTATACCCACAATAGAGCAAATCCTGATTTAACTTTGAGGTGGAACATAATGAAAATATTCCTCAATCCTTGTACAGATAATGTAATTTTGTAAATACATTTATTTATATCAAGAAGCCTAAAAACTGACTGAACGCATAGTTGTAAGAGAGGAGAGAGTTGGTTATAGTTATATCCTTAAGAGACCTTAGCTCTTTAGTCAAAAAAAAAAAAAAGAGACCTTAGCTCTATGGCTAAGTTACATCAATCATAAATATTATATTCAGATGTGTAAAAAAATTGCAAGTGCCTCTATGGCTAAGTTACATCAATCATAAATATCTTGAAGCTCAAATCCATTGAAGTTACTAAATATTTACATGTAGTTATTGATAAGGACATACCAAAATTTTGCATGCTATAGTGTATTTAGTGAACATGTATTTTTCTGCCTCTGTTTGCAGGAGCTGAAAGCCTCTCAGAGTGGATGGCTGACCCAACATATCCCAATACAACTCTGTCTTGGAACATGATCCATGGTAAGAAAGTGGGAAAGAAAACTATATACATCTGTCTTCATATTAGTCATATACTGATGTTTTTTCTTCTTCAAGGAACTGGTATGATTACGCAGGAAATATTCAGGTCATCCAGCTATTATGTGGCATTGGGTAATTTGGAAGGGGAGGAAGTGGAGGTATTTTTGTATTTCGATACCATTCTTGTTCCTGGAGCTTTCATTGTTTCATTAAATATCCCTAGAATGACTGAAAACAAAGTTTTTATTGATTATGAAGCCATGCTGTGTTATTTTTTCGTATTGGGAAATCTACAAACAGAAGTTTCTGTTAAAATATCCTTAAAATGGGTGAAACTGATATTAAGTTTCAGGATATCCTGTTCAATGCAGCAAGATAAATATCAGAGATTATTAAATGTGAATTGAAGCTTAAGTTTTGATGCAGTGGTATATGCTTGGTTACTATGATTTATAATGTGAACTTTTTCATCGGTCTTTTTTTGCATAGATTTAGACTTGCATGTTTAAAAACCTTTGAATATTCAGTTATTAACTAGAACATCTGAACATGGACATTATTTATTCTTAATACTTGCTTTATAAACATCTTTGGGCGTATCTAAATATAAGCTTGCACAAGAAAGCTGGTCCATGAGAACTAATTTGTAAACTAAATGATTTCAAAGAAAGGTCCAAATAATAGGGTGGAACTTTGACATCGACAAGTCATAAATATGGACATAAATCTTCTGATGGCAAGCATGTTAGAGTAGGCTAACTGCATGAGATTTATGGGATTGAACTGTTGTAGACTGCAAAGCAGATAAATGCAAACTTAAATTCTAACAGTACTTTGAACATGGCCTGGTCACAAACAGAACACTCCCAGACTAGATCACATTTGTGCCACTACTTATACTTCTTGGTCATACCATAAATATCCCTTTGTTGCTCCCTCAAATCTGCGTAACTGTATATGCATCTAATATTGTGTCTTAGCATCCGAAGTCCTTTGATAGATTGACCACAAAAGAAACAAATATCTTGCAGAACTTCGTACATTGAAGCCAAATTTGGTTAGCGTTGTATTCATCATACCATAATGATATTAAGTATCTTATTTTTGCCCCCCTATCCATATTTTTCCTATAATATTGTTTAGTTCAATTGAAGAAAACATCAAACCTTTTATTTGCTCCATATTTGGAAACAGTTCATGTTACACAAAAGGCCTTGCATTAAATTAAAATAGTGTAAGAGTAATCATTATTCTGGACGAAAGTGTTCTTGATGTGTTATTACAAGATTTTGTTATATTTCTTAACAGAGTCAGGTGCTTTTAAACCTTTGTATGATTCTAACAGGCTTATAAGTTTAAGGCAAAGTGTTTATTATTTTCATTATTATTGATCATTCTTAGTTACTTTCTTTGGTCTCTTGTTGAATAGGTGGAATTAAACCTCACTGTAAAGGCCATCTTGCATAATACAACAAATGCTTACTACAAATGTGCCCTGACTAGTAGTCCATGTGGTCTGAATATTTTCTTTCCTTATGGAAACACAGCTGTCTTAGTTTCTCCTGCTCCACAACAGGCAAGATTATTTATTATATACTTTCTTCAAATAAATAGTCATCCTTATAAATCTTAAGTGGGACATAAAATGAGGCAACCTAGCATTCTGGTGTCTCTCTGATTTTGTAATCTTGAAACTCTGCGTTCCTCCCCACGCAAGAATAAAATATTTCTTCGGCCCCAGTGAATCAGATAATTCTATTTATATTTATTCCTTAGTTTAGGAGATTAATATATTTCAGTTCCTTTGCTTTTCCTGTTTATTTACATTTTCTTTACTGTGGTTCAGAACACATCCAATGAAGAGTGGTATGTCAAACTGTCTTATGGACCAAGATGGCTTACATATATTTTTGGCATAGGTAACCTCTTTATATAGTCAGCCTCTGACGTATTAATCCTAAATGATTTTATGTTACTTAAGCTACATCTCCCTGCAGGTGGACTGACTATGATCATGTTTTGGGCCTTCAACGTCTTGACTAAGCTTCAGAGTGCCCACGATGATCGAGTAGAATCCAGATCTGAAGGACCGGGTCCTGATCAAGCCTCCTTGCTTTCTCGCAAATATGACGATCGTTCAAGTTGGGGTTCATCATATGATTCTTTACCAGAGGATGAGGAAGATCTTGATTTTCTCGCTGGAGGTTCTACTGATGGGAAATGTTTAGGTGATGGTGAAACCAGTAATAATACTCGTCGTCTTTGTGCAATTTGTTTTGATGCTCCACGGGACTGCTTTTTTCTTCCATGTGGGCACTGTGTGGCTTGTTATGAATGTGGAACTAGGTAAATTCATTGTTATTAAAACAATCACTTCCAAATTACTGAAGCAGTTTTGTTTATAAGTACATAACTCATATGTATGAGACTGGAGTTGAGCAGTGAGAGGGACTGTTCAAGTCAAGGTCTTTGCAGTCATACAACTGTATTTGACAGGAAATTTTTGCAATGCTAAAAATCACCATGTGACTGCAAAGTAACCGTAATCACGATTTAAAACTTTGATTCAAATATACACTTCCCTCATCATTTCCCCCTGGTATGTTCTCATAGTAGTAACTACAATGTGATGTGGCAAATAAGTGAGTTGTGATTGGTTGTCAATGTAAAACACCCTTTACACTAACTGTGCATATCCAGTGTAATCATACATTAATTAGCTGATGTCTGATGCTTTTTCTTGTATGGTGAATGATATATGCCCAACCTTATCTATGCAGGATAGTTGAGGCAGCTGGTACATGTCCTGTTTGTCGTAGGAACATGAAGAAGGTGAGGAAAATTTTTACAGTATGACCAGTGCACTGAGTCGCGGACTAAATGAATAGCTACCACAACCGTAGATTACTTTTTCATGTACACATTATTTTACTGGCGATCATTACAATGATCAAGCTAATGCTATCTGTTGATGAGAGTCCTATTGGTTATTGCATTGCAACAAAACCTGAGGGGAAAAATGGGCGGGTATATTTCCAAATTGGTTTGACCTACCATGTGATGCAATGTAATCGGTGTATGAATGAAAGAAATATCCGAATACGCTTAGAATAGACGTTGTACTGCTAATGTTTTCCATGAACTTGCTTTTAAATTTCTACCGGGTCATTAGAAATGCCAAAAGGATTGGTGTAAATATTGTCATAGGATGAACATATACAGCAAAAGATAAAATCAATTTGCTTCTATGGCCACTGTCTAATGGGAATTGGATGCTGCAACACTTTGGAATGTAGTATAACCTAACAATGATCATGACAGAGGTACATAGGTAATAATAAATAGAAATGGATTAAATTTCTCCTTAGAATTGAAACAAGGGGTGTCTAATGCACACAACTACTCGTGCGAACATGGCCATCGGTCAATCGGTAATAATCTCTGATGTTAATTTCTATCAAGGCGGAATACATCCCTAGTCAAGTGTCGTTGTATCATGTCGCCTTCTAGGTTCAATGACCTAGGATTAGTTTAGTTTAATTCACTTTATTTGTGGAATACTTGCATATGCGGAATAGATCAGTGAGAAAGTCTTTACAATGACCTAGGATTACGATGCTCAAACTTAGTGCTTGAAGCTATGGGCGGAAGTGGCTTAGGGAAGAGAAAGTTTGAATGTTGGTGGCGGGTACAGATGGATATGAGCATATATGGTAGTAGGATTGCAGGAAATGATGGGAATGTGCATACCTTAATGTGTTATTTTCAAATTTTAAAAGTCTCGTGATCTCTTGAAGAGCCTAAATTATATCTAGTTTTCAGAAGATTATCAAGACAAAAGATTAATCCATTGCAGACCAATGGTGTAATGGTCTCAAGTGGGAGTCGCTTCATGAACAATCCCATAAACTGTGGTCCCAAAAGATCTTCAACACTATATTGACAATTTCTTTTAGTTTTAGCACTCCCGGACCAGGTATTCCTCGCGCGCTAGTTTCAGTAGTAGACGATATAAAAATGAAAAAATTTGAAGAAATTTTTAAACCACCTTTCGCTACGACAACATTCGCTACTTAATATGGTCGAGTCTCCTGCATCAGTCAAAGGTCTGTGACCAATTTTAATTGGTAACTTGTCCGGCCATTGTCATGGCATTGACTAATGGGAGACTGCCAAAATTTCTATAAAAGCCCCCTATTCTCTTCTGTCATTCTCTTTTCTTCCCTTTTTTCTTCAGTTTAACTTGTTTAGTTTTTGTTAGTTTAGTTACTTATTGTTCCAACCAGTGTTCTTTAGTCATCATGGTTGGTAACGATATGATAATCGATGAGAGATTTTTTGTGACCAAATTGGGAACAATATAACTAACCGAAATAAGTGTCACTCAAATGAAGTTTTACTATGCACAAATGAGATTGTCTCATGCTGCTAAACTGGTATGTGATAGTAGCTAAGTGATAGGCTACTTTACCAAAAACACAACCTTGGCCTTCTAAGTGCAAACATGCAGTGCCCAAAATAGAAGCGAGACCGGCCTTTATTCTTCTCCTAGACGTTGAGATGCTTGATTGGGATAAACATTAAAATGAGAACCTGCCCTTCTTTTATCCCTCGAAGGAAGATTCCATTCACGGTACTCGTTATATTTATTTTGAAGTGGAAACACTTGACGAAGTGTCAAAGTTGATGTAATTTTTCTGTCAAAATTATAAAATTAATTTTCTTTATGTTGCCACAACTAACAAATCTATTTCAATGTAATTTTGCTTTCGGTTGTAATGAGAATAGTAAATTTTTTGATTTTTTGTTCAATTTTGATCTTCCTTTTCTGTTATCATTTTCTTTTCCTATCAAAGACTAGTCAACTAATTAACTAGCGGATGACACAAGTAGTAAAAAATTACAATAATGAAATATTCGATAAAAATAACAACATATTACATTGAGATAAAGATCATAAATTAAAAACATAAATTTAGCACAAACAAGACTAATGATCGGATAAATTAACTACTTCGTCTTCGTTGTCCTCGAGTTCAACCATGCAAGCCGCAATTTCATCAAAGGTCCTAAGATGGATAAAGCTTGAACATATATCTTGAACGGATCTCACCAAAGTCGTGTCTAGCTCGATCGGTCACTTCATGTTGTACTGAGAGAAGCTAGAGAACACAGTTCTTATATCATCGTCGTTTGGAAGTTTCATATTGGTGAACAAGACGCTTCCGTCTAAACATACCGACATCGGCCACCCTTCTTGCATCATAGCAGTTAAGACGATCGTTGAGTTGGCTCAATTGGTGCCTCAGATCAGCAAATAAAACATCAACATTGATCCTGAAAAGATTCGGTTTCCCATTATTGTAATAGACTACAGCTAGGTAAGTGTTTCTTTTTACTACAAAAACTCCATTTATCTAAGTTTTCAATGAATGAAAAATGAAACAAAACACCCAAATTTATACGGGTTTTGGTGCATTTTCGACCACACAAACCACCTGGTGCGTTTTGGACCACAGAATGATGTACTGGTTTAGTTCGCTACTTAACTAGCGGATTTTTGCACCGGTGTAGTTTGCTACATAAGTAGCAAACCTGGACAGTGGTCAATTTATTGGTCATCAATAAAAGTGAACGGAGCGGCTGTTAACTCACTTCAACCAATCACGCGCAACCAAAAGTTCTATTAATTGAAACTTTTCTTTCCCCAGCATTCTCGACCCATTTCTTCTCTCCATGATCTTAGTTTAGCATTTTTGTAATTTCGTTATTTCATACGTAAATGGCGGCATAGTCCGTCGCTGGTTAATTATAACGATTTCATCCATTTTCATTGATGACGGTGATTGAGATTGTTATGCTAGCGATGGATTTTTTGGGGTTTATTGTGATTGTTATGACTAACTGAGAGACATCGATCCAAATTTACTTTTTACCCCTAGAGGGATTTTTTTATGTAGTGGTAAAATAATAGATCATATGACTAGTGTACCAAGTTGCATTTTAAATCAAGTTGCCCTTTTTTTGTTTACAAATGATCTAGTGGTAAAATAATAGATATAGTCATGAATATGAATAATTAGATGAAGATCATACGACTAGTATACCAAATTGCATTTTAAATCTAGTTTAGTACGTAAACCTCTAATAATAGACGTCATATCTTCTTTTTCGGTAATGATAGATGTTGAATCTTAGTAGTTATATTTTGAATCTAAATTCATTTTACAAAAAATACATTCTCTACGTGCTTCAAAAAAAAAAAATACATTCTCTACGGTCGTGGAAGTGTTAATAGTCACGAATAAAATCTACTTTAGTAAACTTTTATTTTTTTAAACAACCAATGTTTTCTTACCAATGTTAGTAATTGTAAATTTACTAATCTAACAACAGAACACCCTTATCACTCTATTATTTAACTCTTCCACCCAACCTCTAAAATAATAGTGTCTAATCTTTTTCTTTTGACGATGATAAAAGATAAATCTTAGTCGTCGTCATCATCATCGGATACGTGATGTTTTTGATGATAAGTTGTTGGAGCTAGCTAAGGTTCATACGGATAATAATGGTTCAGATATGATGACCAAAGTGTTACCAAGGGAAAAGTTTGAAGCATGTTGTGACATCGCCGGTTTGGCGATTTCCTCCACATAGTTATGCGGGGGAGATTTGTTGGGTTTTTGGGCTCCCTTTCTATGTGGAGAAAAGTCCAAGTTTATTGACTCATTATATCTCACTTATATAAGTGGAGAGTGGTCATACTAGGATTATTATGTGAGTAAATTTTGTGAGAGAACAACCTTCAAAAAGAGAGAAAAGAAGAGAGAAAACAATTTTCGTTTTTCTCAAATCAGTCCCACTAAAACTCTGATTCTCGATTCGTTAACCGTTGGATATCGCTCAAACATGGAGGGCAGGTTCGTGGCTCCAGAGGCTATCTTTTGACCGTTCGGATCGTCGAAACAAGGTCTGGTTCGTGAGATATTCTGCTCGCAATACAACGGGTGATTTGGAAAATTTTCAGCTTCTTGTTCTTGTTTTGTAAGCTTTAGTGCTTTGTTGTGTAATTGGTTGTTAGCACTTGTTTGTGTCTCACTTGGAAACTCTTTTGTACCCTTATTTGATTATAGTGGAGCTATTTATTTGGTCTGGACGACCCGCGGTTTTTTATCCTCACATCGAGGGTTTTTCAAGTTAAAATTCCGGTGTTCTTTTGTTCTTTTATTTTGTTCTATTGGCTGCCATATATTTGTTGTTTATTCTCAAAGGTTCTTACAAATTTAGAGAATTTTATTTCCGCTGCATATTACTCTATTATTATTATTGTGTGTTAATTCCCCATCAAACCTAAGCCATTTGGTGATCAGGAAAACGTTAATATTAGGCCAATGATACAAAATAGTTGATGAATAAGAAGCGATCCATAGTTATAAAATAAATATAATAATAGAAAAACTGGTGATGAATCAAGAAGCAAACTGTCAAAACTAACAAAGTTTTGTGGGATAAGCAAATCGATGGGTTACCTAAAGAGAAGAAAGAAGTGGTGACAGCCTGACAGGTAGGAGAAGAGAGGAATCGAGCTTAGTGAATTGCAGAGAATTGTGGAGTTGAGCGCGAATATGTGATAGGTTAACACAATCATATCAGGTTGCTAACCCAGCCCAAAATAAGGATTATAATAAAAGAGAGTCAATATGATAGGATTGGTAATAGGTTAAATTTATCTTTTTTAATTGGTGCACCAAACAAATGATAGAAATAAGATAGGATAATTTTATCATATCATGTCTCCCTATCCTGCGTGTGCATCAAATGGGTTAGCATACAAATAATGATCACGCAGTAAGTCGTCGATATACTAAAGTCCCTTTGATTTGACCTAGCTTTTTTTTTTCTTTTTCTTAAAACTAAGAAGTTAGGCCAAACAATAATTTTTAAAAGTTATAGTAAAAAAATAAACAGCTTCTATATTTTAGCAAAAATTATAATATATTATTAAACATATCTTTTAACCCTATTATATAGAAAAACAACTTTTAACTTTTTTTCATAAAAAAAAGAAGTAAGATTTACCAAACAATTTTTAGTTAAAAAGCTATTATTTCTAAAATAGCTGGGTCAAACAGTATCTTATATAAATAAACAAGTTTTTATGTATTATTATAAGTTTTTATTAAAAATAAAAGTATTATTATAAGTTTTTCCAAGGTATTTTATGACTGCGTTAAAAAAAATTATTTTATGAGAAAACAACTTATAAAGATACAATTTTTATTAGCAAAAATTTATCAATTACTACCTCCAATCCTTAATATAAAAGAATGTTAATTTTTTAGATTTATTGAATTTCTAATATATATATATAGCCAATAATATAAATCAAATACATTTGAAACTCAATCAAGCTAGAAAGCAAATTTTCTTTACCGTAGAGAATAACATAAAAATTTATTTACATGAGCTAATTTTATAGTAAGCTTAAAATAAATCAAATCCAAACATAATCTAAATTGAATTTAATTTATATGTACTGTCGGTATAAAGTTATTTTGCACATGCGTTCAATAATATATCGACATATCATGTATGGTAATTAAAAACACATGATGTGTCACATTCATTAAATGATGTGACAATGCGTCATTGAATGTATGTGTAAAAAAAATTACACCGACAGTGCAAAACAATTAAACTAATCTAAATTACATCTTAAAATATAATTTAGTAAACCTAGCTAAAACAATAATCGTTGGATATAAGCAAGTACACATTTGGGTAACCATAGAGAAGTGTTACCTTATAATTCCCACACACTACTAGTACACTACGTTCTTCATTCTCTTCTCTTCTATACCCTTTTGATCCATTCTCATGTTTTCACCTCTTTATCCTTTCAATTCCATCTAGTTTCCCCCAAATCCAAATCCCTTTTTCTCAGATCTCAATTGGGTTATGGAAATGGCTTCTAGCCCTCGTACCGTTGAAGAGATCTTCAAAGATTACGATGCTCGTAGAACCGCTGTTGTTCGTGCTCTCACTCATGGTACTCTTATCTCTTCAAATTTTTATCTGGGTCTTCTTTTTTTGTGTTTTAATTTCAAAGTTCTTACCTTTTTGTATTTTGTTTTTGCCCTTTTTCTCAGATGTTGATGAATTTTACGGACTTTGTGATCCAGGTAAAGTGTATTAGCGGATCTGAATTTGTTTTTGTTTTTGTTTTGTCTTTTGTTTTACGTTAGAATTTTGTTTTGTTTTAAATATATTTTAATTATGTGTTATGTTGTGAATGCTGCATGGCTTTTATTTATGTAATTTTAGAGGGCTACATTCAATTTAAGTTTATGTGATTTTATGATTGTTAGTTTATTTGTGCTTCAATTGAGTTTGAAGATTGTGTTGTGTTTGTTTAGATAAGGATAATTTGTGCCTCTATGGACATGGGAATGGTAGCTGGGAAGTAACTCTGCCGGCTGAGGAAGTTCCGCCGGAGCTTCCTGAGCCGGCTCTTGGAATCAATTTTGCTAGAGATGGCATGAATCGAAAGGACTGGCTTTCTCTTGTTGCTGTGCACAGTGATTCGTGGTTGCTTTCGGTGGCGTTTTATCTTGGAGCTCGGCTTAACCGTAATGAAAGGTACATTCTATGCTTTGGTGGAGATGCATGTATATGGTCGTAATTGAAGTTAATTGTGGTACATTGTTATGCACTTTGGTTAATGTTAAAAACTAAGATATACTATTGGCGTTTGTGGTGGTTGTTCAAATTTGGTTGTTCAAATTTCTGTGTTTTGTTGATATGTGATGCTTTTTAGGTTTTATGCATACATTCCTTGTTTTGCAGCTATGAATCACGGACACTGACACTTCGACACCGACAAGTGTCATCATAAGTGTAGGTGTCGTGTCGGTGTCCGACACATACACGACTAATCTGAGGAGTGTTTCTGCTTCATTGTTTTTGTAGTAAAACGTGTCTTAACACATTCTTATGTTATGAGCAACCTCACCAGAGTTCTGAGTCCTACAAATTAACAAATAAGTGTGAATTAGTGATTGGAGTGACCATGTTAACTGCTCCAATAGCCTCGTTTAACTTATACAAGTGTTATCAATAAGGGATGGCGGATTCATTGTGGCTCTCTATTACATCCTTATGCACTTTGTTTAGTGTTCAAAAGTATGGTTTACAATTGGAGTTTGCGGTGGTTGTTCAAATTTCTGTGGTTTTTTTATATGTGAAACTTGATAGGTTTATACATGCATTTCTTTGTTGCAACGAAATTTGTCTCAACACATTCTTATCTTATGAGCAACATCAGCCGGTCCGATAGTGGTTTAAGTATATTAATTTGTGGTTTTGTTGCCACAACATAATCTATGATTTTTTTTTCAGAAAATATATAAAACAAATTTTGGTACATATAGGTATTCATATGGCTATCCCTTGGTAGGTACTTTGAAGTTGGTCCTTCTATGTTTTGATATATAAGTCAATACTATCATTTAGTCAAAATAAAAAATTGGGTTTTCCGTCTCACTGTTCTTGCGTCTGAACAGCTGTGTCTCATTCTCACGCCTCAATCTTCATTCTTGTGTTCCCTGTTCAACTATTGTTAGTGATCATTGACCTTAACCAGCAACTCTGACTCTTTGAGCATGGAGAAACCATGTGCCCTACCAATCGATAAAGTGGATTGTAGTCACCGCCTCGATTATTTGCTCGTATGCCACTCTGTTAGAGGTGATCCTGAACTGCCAAAACATTCACTCTCCAATTTATTCCTCAGTTGTTAAAGTGTGATATTCGAAGTCTTGGTTAGGTTTTATGATGTTGATTGTTGAAAAATTTCTGTGTTATGATTTCTTATTATGAGATATTTTGCTGTCGTGTTGAACAGTTCAATCTCAAATTTATGTTATAATAATATGCTATGCTAATTTGAATTTTTTTAATATTTTATGCAATTTCTGTGTTATGATTTGACTCTATTTTCTTACATTCTTTATATATGATTAGTTTTGAAAAATTTATATTAATATACCTGTATCTTAGATTTTGAAAATTCCCATATCTTGTAAACGACCTTCGATTGATTTTACGAATCACTGCAATTGAGATTCTATATACAAGTATACAACCCGTCCATCAAATCTGTTTATTGTAGCATTTTTTTTATCAATATCGGCTGCAACTTGGCATATGCTTCCTTATATTGATGGTTTCCCTGATTCGTTATGGCAGGAAACGATTGTTTAGTTTGATCAACGATCTTCCCACCGTTTTCGAACTTGTGTCGGATAGGAAACCAGTTAAGGAAAACAAGCCAGCAGCAGACAGTGGAAGCAAATCCCGAGGAAGCACCAAGGTTAGTGATTTCCTTCTCTGGTCATATGTACCTGTTTCTTTGCTTCTGTTGGCCGATTCAGCTTAGGTTTTTACCTTTATTTGCAGAGATCCAATGATGGGCAAGTCAAAAGCAACCCAAAGTTTGCTGCGGATGATGGTTATGAGGAGGAGGAAGACGAGCACAGCGAAACACTTTGTGGGAGCTGTGGCGGAAATTACAACGCGGACGAGTTTTGGATTGGCTGCGATATATGTGAGAGGTGGTACCACGGAAAATGTGTGAAGATCACTCCTGCTAAGGCCGAGAGCATAAAGCAATACAAGTGCCCTCAATGCAGCATCAGGCGGAACAGACCTTAGTTTCAAAGGCAATTTGGGAATACACGTCAGAATTGAATGATGTTTCCTGGCTGAAAAATACTTTGACATTGTTATTACATTACTTAGAGAAGTTCATGTTATACTCTTTTATGTTTGACTTTAGTAGGAGGAGAAAATTTGTTGAATTTTCACAAGTTTTATTCATGTTTTATTTATTTCTTTCTCTACATTGCAAGTATGATTCATTTATGTTACCCATATGGAATAGGTTTAGCCAAATCGTTCGATAATGAATTTGAACATACTCGAAAACTCAGGAACAGTCCAAACTTGATCAAATGATGTTGATTTCTTCACTCAAAACTATTGTTATTCTTTGTTTACAGGGAAATCTAAGAGCGGCGACAAACCTTATCCTACTATCTAGGATTAGCTAGATGCATCAAACGACTCCATAAAGTTTTCAAGTCATTGTCTTTAAACCCTTTTTTTAAATGGTTTTGCCTATTATACTTTTTGCATTTCTTTGTCTTTGGCGATTGAGTTGTCTAAATCTGATTTACTCTCATTATTACAAAATGTACGTCATATCCCTATATACATAAACCGTGAAAGTTCGATTTCTCCTACACAAATTATTCCGGAGAACTCGGGTCTCCTTTCATGAGAACTAGTGGTTAATACAAATAAATAAACTATGAAAGTCGAGTTGAATATCTTTTCTTTTCAAAAGGTGTTAATCCAATTCTTTCTCCATCATTCATAATCATATATTTGATTGACTAATTAATGACACTGACAAAATCATAGACATTCTCGCCAAGCAAAAGACAAGTTAAATTGTTATTTTTATGGAAAAACATGTTAAGTTTCTGAGCAAGAGTATACTACATAATTTGTTCCGACAACTAAAGACAAAACATAGAATCTAATGAAGCCAATATACCTTAGTGAAAATCGCCACATTGGTTAATTCTATGTCTTTTGACAACTAATTTTGTCTTGTTTTACATTCCTTTTACTATAATCTTTCACCTTAGTACACCAATGAATTGGGCCTCTCCCCAAAGAGTTGAGTTATGGGTTCCACTCGCTCTGATAGCTCTGCCACACACAAAGAACGCTTAAGATGGACACAACAACTCCATGATCTCTTTGCGGAGGCTGTAAATAGGCTTGGGGGCCCTGATAGTAAGTTTTTGCATCACTATGTTCTAACAATACTAGCATGATAAGATGATATTTTCTCTTTAGGCCCCCCATGATTCTTTTTCACCCTCTGGATTTTACTTTTTTGCCCTTCAATAAAAATTTCGGTTTCTACGAATCGAATTTTTTTTGTCTTGAAAACAAAATTCGGTTTCTGTTAACCGAAATTTCCTTGAATTTGAACTAGAAAAAACTTCGATTTCTGCGAACCGAAGTTTTTATCAAGGGCAAAATTGGAATATTGGGGGTATAAAAGATACATGGGGGGCCCGGAGAGAAAATATCTGATAAGATAACAAGGGTAGTGCAATTTATAGAATTTGTTATTTTTATTGTGCGAAGTTTCTTTCGTTTAAAGCAATGTTTTAAAAATCGAATTAAATTGGATGGTTCAACCAGATGAATTGTGAACAGTTTGATTGTGGTTTTGTCTCAATTCAAATATTTTAAACGGTGAACTATGATATGATGTCTTGTAGGTTTAACGTCTAGTTTGGTTTTTAAATCATTTGTTTCAAAGAAAAAATGCCAAATGATCCATCATACTAACAAAAGGTACTAAAATTGGTTTTATGGTAAAGATGTTTGCAACAAGATCTCATACTGATGAGTATTTGACACATGAATTGAAAAAAATTATGAACTTTTCCCTTGTAATTAACCGAATCATGCAATGCAGTTAAGAGTCAAAAGATCTTGGCCGTTGAATAAGATTCGATGGCTCGTATTCTGACATCGAATAATATAGTTTAAAATGCAACTAAAAATATAAGTTGTAAAATTTTCATCGGACAAACAAAATCTTCTTTTTTAAGATTACCCAAACCTTCAACTTATAATTTGATTTTGTAAAACTTAGTATTTAAAATTTCATTTCCCTTTTTTTTATTTACAAAATGATTATCTTTGCTTTTTTTTTTTTTTGAAACAACAAAACGATAAGATTTTATTAATAGTAAAAAAACATCAAAATAAAAGTATAAAAGGTACTCGACTCATCCCTATAAAGAAGAATACATATTTGTACTCGAACCAGACAACCAAAACCAAAATAGTATTACAACCAAAAAACGCCCATATAACGGAGTGTCAAACAAAAAAAAAATCCCCTTATGGCCCTTCTTTCCTCTTTTAACTGTGGTTAGAAAATTTTCAAAGTGAGCTTGAACATTCTCCGGCAACACCTCACAAATACCAAACCAATGGTATACCTTCCACCAAATGGATTGAGCAAAAGGACACCAAAAAAATATATGATTTTTGGACTCTATACCTTCCACACAAAAGTGCAAGAGAGCAAACCACCATGAAGAATTACACCTCTAGAAGAAAAATTCCCCCTCGTTCGGATTCTTGAACGAAGGAGTTGCCATGTTACCATTACTTTTGACGGATCCCAATTATCTCATGCTTTCAACAAAATTCCACCAAGCCTTGTTGATAGAGAAGAAGAGGAAATTTTTGATAATAAATGAGAATAATTGACCTTAATCAAAAACATACCTCCATTATCAAGCCGGAAGGTCCAAGAGGACACCTTGCTACTCTATATCAATTTGTGTTGCCTGCACTCCTCATAAAAGTTTATTTACATTGAGAAGTTGAGGCAGGATCGACCAAAAACAAGACTACTAAAGTCCTAACTCTAGGCCTACCAAAAACCAATTCTTTTCTCATTAAATTTTATAAGCAAAAATACCTCATATGTATTAAAAGTTAAAACTTGTTTTATACCTCACTTACTATTGAAAATTATATTGGGCATATCCTTAGTTGATGGATTATATGAATGTTATGTTCCCTTTGAATAATCATTGGAACCAATATGGTGTGGTTTGTACTTTGTCAGGGGCAACACCAAAGGGCATATTGAAGGTAATGACGGCTATGGGGATTTCAGAGTTGAGTATTTATCACGTCAAAAGCCACTTGCAGGTTCTTCTCTAGTCACCACATATTTTTATTTGGCTTTAATGCACTTTTTATCTCTCTATTTTGACCTCTCTTTTTATTTTAATTATATGATGATGATGATGGTGATTTCCATTTCGAAATATGTGAGGAGTGTAAAATGAATAGTATATGATATATACTTCATTATTTTATCAAATATCTTAACATTTATATTTATATATTAATAAAAGAATATGATCGAATAGTATACATAGTCAAATTGTGTGACTTATTTTAGGACGAAAGAAGTAATTGGTAAAACCAAACAATTCCCTTAAAAATTGAAATACAAGTTCTAATTGATGACTCATATTGGTTGTGCTCAGAAATACAGGATCTCCAAATTGATTCCAGAGTCCACTACAAGTAAGTATTTGACTTAGCAACTAATGGTACTTATCTATAAAATAATGATAATACCAAATTCAATTGAAATTATAACTTGTTCCTTGATCATCATCTATGAAGGAGGAAAGACTGAGAAGAAAAGCATATCAGATATACTGCCAAATTTCTGTTCTATATCGTAAGTCAACAACAATTTTCATCTCTCTTTTACAATCAACTTATACAATAATTATATTTTGCAAATGAACAGTGCTCTTCAGCTAAAGGAAATCCTTCAAATGCAAGCAGAGGTGCAAAAACGCATGGATGACAGAGTTGAGGTATTTTACAATGTTTATAGTAAGTCTTTTTAGTAAGTCTTCACAAACAATTTCCAATTAAACGCAAGTATGATTTATCCAATTTTCTTTTTAGTAAGTCTTCACAAACAAATTTTAACGGTTAGTTGACAATATCAGTTTTTGTCTCTAGCAGTCTCATGATTTTTTATTGGTTTAATTGAACTTTTGGCTCCATATTTTATTTCAATCACGAAAATAGTCTCTATATTTTAAAATCATTTTTTTTAATCTTAAATTATCACATTTGTGGTAATTTTGGTTCGAACATATATATTTTTACCTAAGGATTAGTGTTTTTTAGCCTAAAAAATGGTGATTTTCAACCTTAAAAATGTTTTTTTCTTCTTCAAATTTACAATTAGGATAACAATCACCATTTTCGGGGGCCAAAAATCACCATTTAAGAGTCAAAAAATTAGATGGTACCATAATTGCAGCAAATAAGATAGTATTGAGAGACCAAATAATTCAATTTTAAAAAGAAAAGACTATTTTCGTGAGTGTGATAAAATAGAAAGCAAAAATACAATTAAAAAATTTTGTTTTTTAAAGGAAAAACTAAAAATATTAGAATCTGTGCCTCGTAATCCAAATTTGTCTGCTATATTTACTATAAACATAGTTTTTATAACTTTTTGGTTAAGAATGGTAGAAAGTTTTGTAGGGAATTACAACAAAAATATGCTAGGATGAAAGATTTAGAATATTTTGGTCAAGAATGATATAATTTATGTAGTGAAAATTTTGTATTATTTGGTTGGAAGGTTCAAAAAATCTTGAAGCTGAAAATTGAAGCACAAGGAAAGTACCTAGACAGAATTGGACAAAGTAATCAAAGCAGAACAATTACAAGAAAAGCTTTCAAGCCTTTTGTTGGCAAAGCTACACATCTGCCCTCTCTTTCTGAGGAATCTGAATCCTTAAAAACACAATCTGAGGAAGAACATCAAGCAGCCAAAAAGCTAAAGATCATAGATGATGATGTCTCAGAATTCTGCAACCAAACCTGGAATAACCTTTCTTGGATTCAGCTAGCTGAAGCAACATGCCAATCACCTTTGGTGCCTAGTTTCTTATTATAATAGGTTTTGTATAATTAGAATAAATGTTTGCCTAATAAAAAAGTTTATGATGATGTCCATCTTATATACAATGTTTGCTTGATCTTTTTTTGGTCCTTCAAAGCATTTTCATATGGAGATTTATATGTTTGAGGGCCTAGAAATGAACAATGTTCTGTATATATTGTTGGATGAAAATAAAAGGTTCAACAGAATCACACATCATATGTGTATAATTTGATTTGATAGTACTTAGTTGATTGCATGCAAGAAAGTTATTCAGATTATAGAGTATTGTTGGAAATCTATGTATGTCATGTGAAGATGTTTATTTAGTGTATTGCATTTACACTTCTGTTAACAGACACCTCACTTGAGGATTTTTAACTCGGATTTCAAATGCTAGAGGAGTTGTTATTCTGAGGTGTTTGAACCAACAAATGGCAATCCAAGATTAAAATGATTACTAAATTAAGGGATCTTAGACCTGTGAATATAGAAGTTTATTTGTGGAATTTCAAGAGCACGACTTGGAGCTCCCTAGACAGAATTGAGTGAAGAAGTTGATAGGAACTATAAAAAAAAAGTAAAAAAAAGTATTGTATAATTTGTTTCTTCTGCCAAAAAAAACCTGGAAATTAAAGTTTTTTTGACAATCACCTAGAAATTAAAGTTAAGACTCAGACTGATGATTTTCAAGAGAACACCTGAACCTTAGAAGATTTTTTTTTTTTTTTAAACCCTAGAAGATTTAGAAAGATGGAAGAACAGGAAGAAAATACATTAAAGCTAATGAATAATAAATCAAAGAAAGTGATACATCAACTGATGTATATGCCTATAAAAACAAAAACAAACTCCTGGATGCTATGATTTATGAATGCAGCAAACCTGACATGAAAATTGAACAGTCTTTCTCAAAAAGAAGAAAGCAAACCAAGACATATCAAAACTAACAGTTTTCCTCAAAAAGGAGAAATCGGACAACAAACTTAAGAAAGGAAAGAAAGCTTAGGTTGCTTGGGATGATTATGATGTTGCTCCACAAGTTCTGAATATGAGGATTGAATCGAATATTTGTCTTGATGATAAGTCACAATAGTGATGACAAGGTTTAGATATAATGAATTCTCATAAGTCCAAACTATGATGAACAGCTCTGAAGGAGTTACACAATGAATCAATTGATCTAGCTAGAACTGTTTGTAAACATAAGTATACCTTATCTTACTTAGAAGGTAGATGATCTCTTACTTAAAACTTAAACCTTTAAGTAAAAAATGTGAATCCTCTACTATTGTGAAGCTCTACTTATGGATAGTTTGAAACGCAACTTTTAGTATTAGTAAAATGTGAGATAAAGGCTTTCATAAAAAAAAATAAAAAAAAAAAAGAGATAAAGGCTACAAGGTTACTTTACATGAGCTATGCTGCATCATTTTTATTTTTCAAAGGGTGTATCATATTACTTATATCAGAGGAGGGGAGAGACACTAGGTCATACATTTTTCGGTGGGATTCGAACTCTACCCCTTTAGATTACAAAGGTAGGCAGTCACTGCTATGCTAGAGACAATCTTTCATCTGATATTCAGTGCCTCATTGGTAAGACTAATGATGCATGGTTATGAAAAAGGCACCGGGCACAAATAAACATGGATTATCAAAACCAGTCACTATCAAGGCCCGAAGAGCATTAATATATTTCTAAATATTAATAAATTTCTTCAAAATTATTAGGGGTTCAAAGAATTCCTAATGCATTTATTCAAGTCAGGCAGCTCACAGGGCAGGGAACGGCTCATACACAGAATTTGAAACATGAGACCAACCATCTATAATTTCTTGCTACAGCACTCCTGTTAATCATAAAAGAAAGAGAATACAACAGTACAAGACTATCCTGTGTGTGTCAAGGTATATTGCCCATTTGGATGTTAATACAAAACACAGTGCAAATAAAATTCAACTATACAGAGAAAAGAGTAAATATTTCTGTCAAAAAAGAAATTATTAGTCAAGAAAAGAGTGAATATTGTAATATGTAAGCATAACTATATATCCTTAATTTCTGACTATGTAAGAGCATTGTACCGCAAATGTTTTAGAAGAAAAAAGATTATAGCAAAATAGAATATACCTTTCTAAACAGCCGAGTCAAAGTTAAATCAGTATGGATAGAATACTGTCCGCCTTTCCGTCAAAAGAAGAAATATGATAATAGGTAAGAAGATATTTTCAAAGTAGACTATTAAATTTAAGGAGTACATGCAAGTCAGACCCTACCAATCTATTTTAAACTTGCCAAGCTCAACTCTAGCAGCCTATGATGATTGGTATATCCACAAATATAAGCAGAATCCTTTGGTCCCATATCATGTTCTTGAGCTACCTGATATGGAACAATGAAAACAATAGCAATGATTGCAAAATAAGAAAACTGAATAACAAAAGTCCAAAATAGAATAAAGAAGATTCATTCAAAAATTCACAGAGCATGCCTTTGCAGCAGCCCTGCCAATAGTTGGATGGAAACTCGAGTATAATTAGCAATTTACAGCAGGAATATAGCATTCAAGTAAAAAATTGACCCAGGGTAAACAACAACATCCCATTTTTAGAACAGAATCAGCATCATAAAACTATTATATAGTATAGCCTGAATGCATAGTCGCCCAACTTAGATCCCCTATGACAAATGCTAACATACAGAAATTGGAGTCAGCTCAGACTCCAGCAGCTGCTAGGAACATAATTCACGACTCACAAGAAGGGAATGAAAGGTTAAATATAATGTGTACTTGCAGAGAATACACTTATGCTGCAAAAGTCCTCCGTCAATTGCTGAATTTTTGAGATACCATTGTACTACATCAAGCATTAACTTCTCTTTTTAAAGAAAGACATGCATACAGATATATTTGCAAAATTGTAAAACTTGGCATTAAGCATGCAAAACTAGTACTAACATGAAGCATGAATAAAACCAAAAAAAAATATAATCAATCAGAAACAGTTATAAATCCTTATGAAGGTATCTTGGAAAACGTTAAAATAATCCAGACACCGCATATCAACAAAAAGATATTAATCCTCGTGGAGAACAGCTATTAAACCTTATACAAAAGTATTTTCCGTAAACAGCAAATTTGATTCAGAGCACATACAACTGTAGGCAAAAATACAGGACAACTATTATGAAAAACAGAAACAATTCGAAAAAACACCTAATTGGAAAATATACAGCACCATTTTGTGTTCAAGCAACAAAGAATTCAAAACATTTGCGGAACACTGCATATTTATAAAATAGGTCTCTAGTTGGAAAACTAAAGTGAAGGCTGAGTTTTGATTACAAGTTCCTTTATAACTCTAAATTATAGAGTAGTTTACATGAAATATAAGTATATAACAATAGAATTATTCATAATCCAGATAAAATCAAATTTCAAAACTAACCAATGGTAAAGATGCTACAATCCATTTTTTTGACAGAAAGAAGCGACATTTCTGGTAAATCAATGTTTACTATCCTCAGCTGCCTTCTCCTCCTTCCCTAGTGCAATCACCACTTTCTTCAAGATGGATTCTGTTGATTGGTGAGAGTTCTCTATTGCCTTTGAGACCACTTGCCATTTCTCCCCATGTTTTGGTTCAGCAGCAACACATCTCTTCAATACATCTTTCTGGTTCTCCTCAGTTCCATGCTGTAATTCAAATTTGTAGCACAAAGCCCAAAAATCACCTATGTCAGGAGCAAGTGTCACAGCCCTATTCAACCAACTCCTGGCTTTGTCCACCTTCCTGTCAATCCAGAATAATTTGGCAACGGCAGCTATAACATGGGGATCATGGTCACATTTCTTTAGGGCATCCATACTCTTGCTTCTACGCTGGGGACGAGGAGCCATCTCAATGGAAGCCGCCCATAGAATGCCACTGTTGGGACACTCCTGCAATGCTTTTGCCATCAAACTATCAGCTTCTTTCTTCTCTCCATGCTTTAATTCTGCTCTAACAGCTGCTAGCCAGAGTTCAGGATTTTGAGGATTCCTCTTTCGAGCCATTATGAGAATTGCACGAACTTTACTCAACCCACTCATCTCCTCTTCAAGATTAGCAAGAGAGAGCCAAAGGGGTACAGAATTAGGACAGGGTTTCAGTCCTGAATCATATACCTTCTTAGCTTCCATCTTGTGAGCATGCTGCTTCTCAGGCTGATCCTGCTGCTTAGCAAGCCGTTCCTCAAGTTGGCCAAGCATCAACCACAATTTATCAAATGAAGGGAATTGCTTCAATCCTTCATTTAACAGTTTCCTTTCCTCTTCAATGTTTCCTAGTTCTCTCTCGACGATAGCAGATTTCATCCAGACTCTCTCTGTACCTCCTCTCTCCCTCGCTTTAGCCAACAACATTCTAGCTCTTTCGGGCTCGTGATTTTCAAACTCTAGTTTAAAAGCCGCAAGCCATATTTCCTCCGAATTGGGAATGGCAGCGTAAGCTTCTTGGAGAATAGCACGAGCTGCAGGCACGTCTCCAGCAAGCCACTTCTCCTTGGCACCCATAAGCCAAAGAACTTCAGCCTGAGGTCTGTAAGTAACTGCTTTACGAAGTAATGCATCAAGAGATTCCCTAGTACCATGACTCCTCTCAAGCTGTGCTGCTTTGAGCCATATGCTCTTCTTAGTTAAGAAGACAGTCAAGGCATGAGCATATATAGCTCTAGCAGTCTCAATAGAACCTCTTTTCTTGCATTCCTCCGCATCAGCTACCCATGTCCTCTTCCTATCTTCTTCTTCAACTCCAATTCCAATTGTATTGTGGATTATTGCTTGGCAAGTTGCAACCGAACCAGCCCGTTCTGCAGCCTCTGCTTCCTTCATCCAAGCTTCTCTATCAATCACCACACCTTCTCTCTGCAAAGCCCTTATACCCCTCTCAATAATCTTGCCAATCATGGATATGTTCCCATTAGCTTCTTCCAACTTGGCAGCTGTTATCCATATAGCCGGCTCCTTGGGCAGCCTCTCTCTTGCCCTATTGAGAACCTTCTTAGCATTGTCATAAGTTTCCAACCTAGCAAGCGCAAGCCACAATTCCACATGCAAAGGACAACATTCCACAGCTCTGTGAAGCAAAAGTCTAGCATCTTCTTCATTTGCAAGCTCCACAACAGCCTTCCACAATCTAACCGAATCAGGAATGTGCTCAAGCCCTTTCCTCAACACCCTACTCCGGTTCATATCATCGCTTTCCAATTTTGAAGCCTGCATCCACAACTTAACAGAAGTGGGAATCGATTTAACACCCCGAGCTATCACAGCTTTCGCTTCATCGGGATTCGCCAGCCTACAAGCCTCAAGCCACACATCTTCATTCTTGGGACATTCTTCACACCCTTTCTGTATCAATTGCCTAGCCACCGGAAGCTTACCAGCCAACTCCTCCAACCTCGCAGCAGCAATCCAACCGGGAGGATGTTTCGGATTCGTTTGAGTAACACTCTTGAGCAACAACCTAGCCTTCTTAAAATCAGAAATCTCAGCATCACTAGTAATTTTCATACTATTAAGAACAGTGAGATACCCCTTTGGATCAACATTAGTCATACCGGAAACCGAATCAGACAACCTATCCAATTTCAATGACAAAACAGTACCTCTACCCTCACCAACAGCAGTTAAATCAGTAACAGGTGTTTGTGACCATGGAGTCTCGGTACCATTTGCCGAAGCGGCCCTACTCTTAGGATCCAACGCCGTAACATGCTCTTGCTCTTGCCTTGCTTTCTCAAGAAGTGTATCAGGAACAGGAACAAAACTCTCAAACCTCTTCTTCTTATTCTTCGAAGAATAACCACCACTCTCAAACTTCTCTAAACTCTGCCAATCATCAGTAGATAAAGTATACAACTTCCTCTTCAAATCAGCAAATTGTTCAGTAATTTTCGGATTCGAAGCTCTATACTTCTCAATCTCTTGCTTCAACCTAGCTTCTCTACGATCCTTCCTTCTCGAATCCATTCTCTTATCAATCCCTTCCCAAACAGCATCAGCTTCTCTATCATCCTCATCATATTCAGCAGAAGCAAATAAACCAACATCATTACCTTCAAACTCATCAAATTTCTGATTCTCATCATATCCCTTATCCTCTCCTTCATCATCTTCCTCAGCAGCATCCTCCCCACCTTTACCTCTCCCCCTTCCAACACCAGGAGCAGCACCGGCAGCCGCAGCGGATCTATCCGGCAAATCAGGAGCAGCACGAGCAGGACCAATATCAGACCTCGTGGTAAACCCGGTGGCACCACGACCAAGTCCGGCGACGTAATTAGCAGGCGGTTTTGAATTGAGAAAATCGAATCGAGGCGGTTTGGGAACGGCGGGAGGTTGAGTACCGCCATAGAAGGGAACGTGTAGGGTTAGGGTTGAGTAATTTCCAACGCCGAGATTTGAGATTAGAAGAGAATCGTTATCGCCGAGTAATCGAAGACTCTGTGAAAGGAATAATCGTTGCTGTGAAATTGGTATACCGTGAAATTGTTCGATTTGGTGCTTCAGATTATGAAGAGTGGTGGTGCTAGGGTTTATGTCGAGGGATAGAATTTTTCCGGTGGGTGGAACGATGAACACCATGGTTCTTGATTAGTGTGAATTCAGCAATCTAGGTTTCGTAACAAATTAAAAACGATTATGAAAGAATCTGATTATTTTATTTTTTTACAATTTCCTCGCTTTTTATTTCGTTGAAAACAAAATGGGCTTGGGGTTTTTTTGGGTTACGGCCCAAACTGCAAATTTTGAAAGCCCAAGAATGTGTTATAGTTACTCAATCAAATACTAAAATTAGAAAAGAAGATGCTGTGTAAAAGACAATTCTGCCCTGATGCCTTATCTTGCTGCCATGTGTCAACACTTTACCATTTTGTCCTTCTTCCAATTTTGTTAATTTGCTCTTCTATTCTATACACATGTAACCGTGATATTGCTTTCAAAAAGAGGGAAAAACTTTTGTCAACAGTGTATATTCTTCCTCGATAGCAACAACACTTAACAACATCACATCACTTTTACTTCAACCAAATCTTTTCACTATCTTTCCCTCCCTCCTCATTTATCATATTCACTCTTTCTTCTTCCCCTTCCTCCCTTCTTTCCCTTCCTCCTCTTCTTCAATCTTTGGTCAGTCTTCCTCTCATCCCAGGTATGAATATACACCAATTTCATGTTGTTTCCTTTCGGTTGTTGATGTTCTTATAAATATTTGTCTAACTGATTACGGTACTGTTCAAATATTTTGTGTTTATGTAGGTGATATTATATACTGGATTTGAGGTAAATTTTGTTAAATATGTATTATTTATCCATCAAAAGCTGGTTTCTTTGCATTTTTAGTGTGGGTTTTCCTATTTTTTTGAACTGTTGTTGTATTACTTTTAGATCTAAATACATGCAACCTATTTAAATGAGTAATAATTTTTTCATCTACACTTGCTTCAAATGTTAGATCTAATACCATGGATTCTCTTAAAAAAAAAGAACAAACTTTTAATACTTAATATATTAGACCATGTTGTTGTCGTAAAAGTTGAATCTAAAACCATGCATGCTTTATAAAAAACCAACTAACTTTTTTAAAAAGTATTTCGTCATGTTGGTGTATATTTATGAAAAGATCTGAGTTATTTTCTTTAGTTTATTTGTTTATTTGTTTTTTGTTTAATGATGTTGTCATTTATTGATAGATCTGAATGATTGTAGCTGTTTTTTTGTTTAAACTTTTCAAGTTGTTTAACCACTTATATTTGTGTGTGTATATTTGATGTTTTATGTTGTCATGTTAGAACTGTGACAATGGAAAAAAAACAGGAAAAAATGAAGAACAAAATGATTGTCCTACAAAGGCCTTTTGAGAAAATAAGGGACATTGACAATAGCAAATCACTATGGAGAGTTGCTGTCAGAGTGAAGGATTTGTGGATAGTTCGTCATGCAAAATCCACCAAACACCACACTGAGATGGTTCTATGTGATGACCTGGTAATATCATTTTGGCAAATATTTATTTATTTAGAACCTTATAACAAGAGGTGCTAATATATTTTTAGTTAATATTTCCTTAAATTATTTCAGGGTGATGAAATTCAAATGACTGTTCCTACTGATTTGCATGAGAAGTGCAAAACTCAATTCCATGTTAACATGACATGCACCATTCAGAACTTTGATGTGGAGAAAAATAATCTTTCTGTTAAAGCATGTGAACATAAATTCAAATTGATTTGGACTGGAGGTAGTTTTATTGAAGATGTTAATGAACATAAAATTCCAAAACCTGGGTTCAAGTTCAAGGATTTTGCTGATATAAAAAATGGAATCGTTCGTTCAGATCTTTTGATAGGTTTGTATTATTATCTATGACATTCAATTTTGTACTATTAAATTAATTTTATTTTTCTAAATATTATTAATGAGTGGCAATAATTGATTTTTTTATTAGATGTTATTGGAGCCTTTCATGAACTTGGGTATACTCAGCTTCTGCCTGGTGGGAGAAAACTTCAAGTTAATTTTAAGCTCAAAGATCTTGCGTATGTTTTTTTTCTTCTTTTTTTACTTTGTAGATTTATTGGTTTGTGTATGTGTTTAATACATATAAAGTTTTCAAAATTATTTATTTTTGGAAATACAGTGGAAATATCTTGAACTGTACTTTGTGGGAAGACTTTGCAACACAGTTTGCTAAATACAACAACGAAAGGACTGATTGGGGACCAACCATTGTACTTATTCACAATGCTAGGATCAAAGAAGCTACTGGTTTTAGTTTTACTTATTTCATGTCATGAATTATTAAGTCATTTTCATCACAAGTAGAACTAAAATTTTCAATATTTTCCAGATCAATTTGAACTTGGTATCTCTAATGTTTGGAATGGGACGCAATTGTTCATCAATGATGATATTCCAGAAATTATAGCTTTTAAAGAAAGGTTTACTATTTTATATTACCAATTGCGAAATTGCTGGGTTATTTCAAAATTTTTATGTTTCCTTATTTACTAATTAATTTGCATTATAACAGTTTAAGTGCTGAAGAAAGCTGTGGTAATCAGAGTCAGCAGCTCAGTTGCCAGTCTCAAATGTTAACGCAGTCATCTCCGATGACTCAACAATCATCTGGTGATAAATTTCTCAACAATGCACTCATTCTGCCACTTCCTCAAATTTTGGCCCTTCCTGAGGTATTTATAACTGAATTACTAGAATAAGGTTGTCTATTCAATTTTATATCAAATCAACAATTCAATTTGATGGCAACTACGTTTGTGTAGCCGGCGTCATGTGTTACTGTTGTTACGACAAACAAAATCTTACCTACAAAATTTGGTTGGTACTACAAATTGTGCGGACAATGCCTTAGATCAGCTAAGGGGGATACTCTACCTCTAAAATGTGAGAAAGACCATGACACTTATGTCATCAATCTTAGGTCTGTATTTATATCAATTATCTCTTACGATTATTACATCTAAATTCAATAATTTTAACATCTTTTGGCAATGTATGCAAAATATAGGTACAAAATTGACGTTGAGGCGGAATATGAAGGTGTTAAGACAACTTTGGTGTTTTGGGATCGCGAGTGCAATGAGCTTATTGGACACACTGCTGCAGAATTACACACCATGATGGTGGAGGTACTTTTGTTTATTGTCAGCAATTTAATGCTCTTATTTAAAATAATGTATATTGTTTGTTATTTTAGTATATATTCACAATTTCGTTGTTTATTCTTATGCAAGGGTGGCATTACAAACCCTTTGGTGTATCCGGTTCAGCTTGACAATTTCATGAAAAAGACTCTTGCGTGCAAAATCAAGTTGCAACTACCTTGGGGTAACTATAGTGTGCAAGGAGCTAAGGCGGATCAAACAATTATTCAGGAAGTTCTTGATCATTTTCCAAAAAATGAGGTACATTGTTTTCAAATGTAATTTTGCTTAATAATTGGGTCATATCAAAATATAAATTTCTTACAATAATTCATTATATTTGTAGGGAACTTCTAAATTGGCTATTGCTTCATCTGAAAATATCGAGGTTAAGAATGAAACTTATTTTTTGTTATATTAATTTATAAATGTTGACTTAATGATTTTATGTTAATCATTTAACTCTTTGATATATGTAATCAGCTTGAGGAGGTAAGTGCACCTGATCAAATGATTGAAGATCAAAAAAGTGACAAAGATGAAGACTTTGTTTTTCCAACAGTAAACACGCGAAACCTATGTGTTATTTGTAACATGTTCATAGATTTTACTAGATATGTTGTTCTTATTACCTATGTTATATTTGCAGGTAAATCTATCTGATTCTTCTGAATATGATCCTGATCATATTCCACTCACACCAGCCAAAAGAACTGCAACCAATCAATCTGTTCCGCAAGATCTTGCTGATGCATTGGCTCCGACAAAAAGTTCATCCTCAAAAACAACCTTGAAGCAGTTGAAGAAAAACATCAAGCGTGAAAAAAACCCCTGATCAAAGTGCATTGTTAATAAAAAAATTACTTTTGCAATATCTTTTGAGACATGTTTTGTTAATCTAAGTACTATTTGACGGAATTCGTTCCGAACAATCGTCCTCAATGTGTTCTTTTTTGGGCATCTACTTTGATTTCCTACTACTACCTTTCAATCTAACCCGCCAGATTATGTAAATTAATGAATCATGTACTATGTTGATGAATGTTGATCAAAAACTTCCTGAAGTTTATTTAAGTTTTTTATAACTCTGTGTTTATCACATATTTATGTCGTATAAAGATTTCAATATGATCCGTATTTGTTCATACACAATATTAGTACAAAATTAACTATAATCCTACAATAAAAATTTATTTGACAAGCTTTCTTTGATACCAAATGATAAGAATATGTACATCAAACTTTTCATAGCACAAACTTTCTTTCATGCTACGACAAAAAAATTTCCCACACAAATATAGTTGAAATTCTTTTAATACATACATACATATAATTCAATTTAAATACTACCATAACTTTGTGTGGCATAAATTACATACATACATGTCATGCATACATACTTACATACATACATGCATAAGCTTATGTACAAGCTCAAACTACACTATAAATTACTTACAAACTTACAATTAATAAAAATTATTATAAAAAAGTTGAAACAAAATTTTTATTTATTTATTTCTTTTATGCAACATGTCAGTTTTATTAATCTTATATATTATATTGCCTATATCAAATCAATCTTCTTGGCAAGATCAATTATCACATGCACCAAAGCTATTAGTACAACTATATGAACAGTTATGTCAAATCACTAGACAAAGCTACTCATTACTTCTTCTTTCTATGTTGATAAACCAAACAAGACCAACTATTACTTAGAGTGCAACTAATTCCCCATCTTATAATATTATTATATGTAACTATCACAAATAACATTGGGAGATGATTTCTTTTAGTAGAATAGAGGGAAAAATAATTATACTTTTGTATTTCAAATTCCTCTTTTCAATGTTAATTAAATACTAACTGACATTGAAATTTCCTAATCAACTAACATTGACATTTGAATTTTGTTCAAAAAAATAGAGGGAAACAACGTTGTACTTTTCAAATTCAAATTGCTCTTATCAAAGTAAATTTCAAATCCTAACTCACATACATATTTGCTAATCAATGTTTACTTTTCTTTGAACACATTACCTTTACCTCCTTTCTTACATAATACCTTCCATGGACTATAACACAATCGAAAAAGCTAATGCTGGATTGGCAAGACTAAAACGAAGAAGATCCACAGGAACCAAAACTAATTTCACTCGGTCAGTTAAAAGATCTCTTCATTACTCCGGTACTTCCTCTACATCAAATAGTAAATCACCAGTCAATTTGTCCACACCTCTTAATGATGTTACAAACATACATAAAAATCAAACAACACCCAATACTCAACCAACACCCAATACACAACCAACTTCTTATCTAAAAAAAAAACAACATCCAGTTCCCAATTTACCATTTACAAGAAATTCTGGAAAAAATTTGTTAACCAAATTTACAGCAGCATTACATGATCAGCCTTCAACATCTAATGGTAATGTTCATTCAAACAGTAATTATTCGATTCATAACCAACAAGATATTTCTGATTCAGACACCGACTCCGAAGTCGAAATTGACTTGGATGAAACTTCAAGTTCTGAATCTGAACCTGAAATCGAACAACAAAACCGTTTTTCTCGCAACATGTCTTACACTATCACAGGAAATCCTTCTTTCCAAGGTAATCGTTTAACAATTCCCATTGTTTCTATTGTTCCTAGGATACCCTAATGGAAGCTTACTTTTTTGTAGGATATGATGATCTTGGAGATGCACTTTGTGAGTGTGAAGAATGTGGTTCATTTATGTGGTACCAAGAAAGAAAAGGTAAAGCAAAACACACAACCATGCCAAAATTTATGACATGTTGTGGTAACGGTAAAGTAGAATTACCTCATCTGAGAGAGGCCCCACAAATTCTTCAACAATTATTATTTGGATCAGCATCTTCTGAAAGTAAACACTTCCAACAGTATACTAGAGTATACAATGCCATGTTCTCATTCACATCTCCAGGTATGGAAATTGAAGGCTGTAAAAATGGTGGTATAGGTCCACCAAATTTGAGAATACAAGGACAAACTTGCCATAGAATTGGTACAATGTTACCAGAAATTGGTGATACTCCTAAATATGCACAACTTTATATATACGATACTGAAAATGAAATTGATAATAGATTACAATGTTTCAGGTAAATTGATATACATTCATAATTTAATCAAATTTTAATACAAACAAAATGTTGAGTGGTCAACAACCTTATGTCATTTTAAATATTTATCAATCTGACAGGAACAAC